>NW_021181170.1:0-58593 GCF_002162155.2 Triticum dicoccoides | reverse complement strand
TTTGGCTTTAGATTTTATGAACTATGCAAGTTACTCATCTATTCATGTGTCATATATGCAAAAATCAAGGGAAGTAAAAATGGATGACATATACATATACAACATGTACACCTTGTCTCTTTTGTTGGCCACATTTCAGATTAAGCAACGCCGAGGACGGCTTTATTTTCAAGAAGAGGAGGATGATGAGGACATGACTACCTTGGATATGACCAAAAATATTGCATATATGCATATTTGTCAGGTGATTTCTAGTGCAAACTATTCAATAATCTATTTATGTTATCCAGAACAAAAATACTTCACACACTTTTGTGTTTTGTCTAATTGCAGGTGTATGGGACATTTGTACAATCCACATATGAAGATAAGGAAGAAAGAGATGTTTATTTGCTGTCAAAAAGTTCTCTCACGTCACTTTTGGCCCAAGAGAAGATAGAGTCCAGGTCTCTCACGTTCTGGATTCAGATTCGGACTGCACAGACACACCTGACTCAAAACGCACACAAGTTTTTCATACGGACTCCGAATTGGGTGATTCTTTTTTTGTTGGAAACTAGATTTCGTGCACTTTCCAACCCAATTGGAATCACCTTCAAATTCGTCCGGAGCGTTGAGTTGTGGACGAAACAATCTGATGCTGCAGCAGAATCCGAGTCAAACTACAAGTCCAAAGGTGTTACATCACCTCCACTTGGGTCCATTGGCCTTGTACGACCTAGATTTAGTTTTAGGCTGCCTTGGGACGTCCTCCCACCTCCTTGGCCGCCACCTCTTGCTCCTATATAAGTAGATCCATCTAGTAGCTTTTCCTTGGGATTTGTTTAGTTAAAAGTTAGCCAACGCAACTTCGTGTACTTCGTTTGTGTCCAACGACCAGACCAAGACCGCTTACGGATCCCCACCATTATCAATACCTCATATATATTTGCAATATTCAGATTGCTTTATCATATTCTTGCTCGTTCTTCGATTGCTTGCAGGAATAGACCTTCGTGGCCAGGCTGACCGTGCTTCCGGCATCGGCAGTAACCTCAGGAGATTGGTTTAGCGATTGCTAAGGCGCAACGTCGTGCACGTTTGTAGTCGGATCGTCAAAGTCGTCTCCACCAAATCGATAGTTATCATCTCATCGAAAGATCGGGACACCCTCGCCTCTATCAAATCACCTGACAAATATGCATATATGCAATATTTTTGGTCATATCCAAGGTAGTCATGTCCTCATCAGGAACAATCTCAACTATGATTATGACAATGAACGGTGGGTAGCACGTGGAGGAAATTGATGGATGGGTGGTGGACAGCGAAAGGGATAACGATGCAGCGGCGATGTGACTAATGTAAACAGAACTCGAAACTCTAAACGACCTAGACTCGAAGACCAGCAACTCGACACGACGATGCAACCGATAATTCAACTATGCAAGCAATAAAAAGAAAATTGCAAAGGCTCGGACTGGCTTGGACAAAGGATGAATAGATCTAACTCTTTTTTTGTGGATGTTTCTTGGACAATAGGTAAGAAAATAAATCTAATCTAGGAAAACTGGAAATTCTCACCGAGCAACCTGAAAACTGATACCACTTGATAGAGGCAAAGGTGTCCCGTCTTTCGATGAGATGATGGATATCGCTTTGGTGGAAGTCGACTTTGACGATCCGACTACGAACGTGCGAGGACGTAGCGCCTTAGCAATCGCTAAACCAACTCCGAGAGGTTATTGACCACGCCGGAGCACGATCAACCTGACCACGAGGGTCTGTTTCCTGCGAGCAAACGAAGAACAAGCAAGAAACTGAGATTGCAATCTGGATATTGCGAATATAAGATGAAAGCTTTATTGATCAAGGTGGGGTTCTGTGACGCCTTTGTCTGGTCGTTGAACACAAACGAAGTACGCGAAGTTGCAGCTATGGCGAAGTTTTAATCTAAACAAAACCCAAGGAAAAGCTACTAGATGGATCTACTTATATAGGAGCAAGGGGTGGCGGCCAAGGAGGTGGGAGGACGTCCCAAGGCAGCCTAAAACTAAATCTAGGTCGTACAAGGGCAATGGGCCCAAGTGGAGGTGATGTAACACCTTTGGACTTGTAGTTTGACTCGGATTCTGCTGCAGCATCAGATTGTTTCGTCCACAACTCAACTCTCCGGACGAATTTGAAGGTGATTCCAATTGGGTTGGAAAGTGCACGAAATCTAGTTTCCAACAAAAAAAGAATCACCCAATTCGGAGTCCGTATGAAAAACTTGTGTGCGTTTTGAGTCAGGTATGTCTGTGCAGTCCGAATCTGAATCGAGAACGTGAGAGACTTGGACTCTATCTTCTCTTGGGCCAGAAGTGACGTGAGAGAACTTTTTGGACAGCAAATAAACATCTCTTTCTTCCTTATCTTCATATGTGGATTGTACAAATGTCCCATACACCTGCAATTAGACAAAACACAAAAGTGTGTGAAGTATTTTTGTTCTGGATAACATAAATAGATTATTGAATAGTTTGCACTAGAAATCACCTGACAAATATGCATATATGCAATATTTTTGGTCATATCCAAGGTAGTCATGTCCTCATCACATACACCTGCAATTAGACAAAACACAAAAGTGTGTGAAGTATTTTTGTTCTGGATAACATAAATAGATTATTGAATAGTTTGCACTAGAAATCACCTGACAAATATGCATATATGCCATATTTTTGGTCATATCCAAGGTAGTCATGTCCTCATCAGCGGAGATTTGCATTCTCTCGCATAATGATCTCCTCCCTTACAACGACGACAAATAATATCACTTGTGTGCCCTGTTGATGCCATAGAAGAAGAAGAACACTGTGCAGGCCCCGCAGGTGCGCTCTTGGCAGATAATTGTGGTTGTGCCTGTTTTCTTGTATCACGGCTGAAGGTGGCACCGGATGGAGGTGCTGGTGCAGTTGAAGTAGAAGATGCACGTGGTGTCCATGATGAAGGTCGGCCTGCAGAAAAGTTAGTTCGCCCCAATGCTTGTCGATCCTGCACTTCACGTTCAGCTTTACAAGCAAGATGGAATAAACGAGTGGTATTAGTATACTCCTTATAGTCTAAAATGGTTTGAATCTCTCTATTTAATCCACCCAGAAAACGTGCAAGCATAGCTTCATTCTCCTCAACAATACCACATCTAATCATGCCAGTTTGTAATTCCTGATAATATTCTTCTACAGAATTTTTCCCTTGTCTTAAACGCTGTAAGTTTTGAAGCAATTCACGTTGATAATTGATAGAGGCGAGGGTGTCCCGATCTTTCGATGAGATGGTAACTATTGATTTGGTGGAGACGACTTTGACGATCCGACTACAAACGTGCACGACGTTGCGCCTTAGCAATCGCTAAACCAATCTCCAGAGGTTATTGACCACGCCGGTGCACGATCAACCTGACCACGAAGGTCTATTCCTGCAAGCAATCGAAGAACGAGCACGAATATGATAAAAGCAATCTGAATATTGCAAATATATATGAAGTATTGATAAAGGTGGGGATCCGAAAGCGGTCTTGGTCTGGTCGTTGGACACAAACGAAGTACACGAAGTTGCGTTGGCTAACTTTTAACTAAACAAATCCCAAGGAAAAGCTACTAGATGGATCTACTTATATAGGAGCAAGGGGTGGAGGCCAAGGAGGTGGGAGGACGTCCCAAGGCAGCCTAAAACTAAATCTAGGTCGTACAAGGCCAATGGGCCCAAGTGGAGGTGATGTAACACCTTTGGACTTGTAGTTTGACTCGGATTCTGCTGCAGCATCAGATTGTTTCGTCCACAACTCAACGCTCCGGACGAATTTGAAGGTGATTCCAATTGGGTTGGAAAGTGCACGAAATCTAGTTTCCAACAAAAAACGAATCACCCAATTCGGAGTCCGTATGAAAAATTTGTGTGCGTTTTGAGTCAGGTGTGTCTGTGCAGTCCGAATCTGAATCCAGAACGTGAGAGACTTGGACTCTATCTTCTCTTGGGCCAAAAGTGACGTGAGAGAACTTTTTGGACAGCAAATAAACATCTCTTTCTTCCTTATCTTCATATGTGGATTGTACAAATGTCCCATACACCTGCAATTAGACAAAACACAAAAGTGTGTGAAGTATTTTTGTTCTGGATAACATAAATAGATTATTGAATAGTTTGCACTAGAAATTACCTGACAAATATGCATATATGCAATATTTTTGGTCATATCCAAGGTAGTCATGTCCTCATCATCCTCCCCTTCTTGAAAATAAAGCCGTCCTCGGCGTTGCTTAATCTGAAATGTGGCTAACAAAAGAGACAAGGTGTACATGTTGTATATGTATATGTCATCCATTTTTACTTCCCTTGATTTTTGCATATATGACACATGAATAGATGAGTAACTTGCATAGTTCATAAAATCTAAAGCCAAAAAATTAGCACAAGAAGTAGAAGGCATGAAAATATTGCAACTCAGTTTGCACATATAAGTGAAGCTCTTATTCATTTCAAAAGATTGACAATGTTCATCATTAAACCATCCCAACATTGGTGAATAAACCTTCCTTGCATCAAATTTACATGCTACAACATGCTTAAATACACAAACATGCAATAAGTCATTCAACACAGAATCATCACCAAGATTAGAGGTCATATCAAAATGATTAAACATTGGTTCTTTTGCATCAATAGTTAATTCAATGGGTGCACTCATAATTGTTGGTATTTCAGTTGTTTGATCACATGGCAAAGTCAAATTATCAACGTAGTCCTCTAAAATAGGTGGTGTGATCAAAGTAGTGGGTAGCTCATCAGATGGTGCATTCAAATTGACAAGGCATTCATCATTCTCATGTAGAGATGGAAGATCGGTACCTTTGTCATTACCTCTTATGATCAACTCAGATGATGTAGCCACTCTCGGGGGCGATGTGTCACATGGTGGAGGTGATGTAGTCCTGACAACAACGGATGTGGTTGTCATAGTATGCTTAGTAGTTGAAGGAACAATCATATCAACTCTTGGAATGTGCACCGTGCGCTTGTTCTCCTCGTGGCCAACACGTCGTTTTATTTCCTGTTCAGCTTTGCAAGCAAGATGAAACAAATGGTCCATAGGATAACACTCTTCATGAATTAGTATCTCTTGAATATCACGGTTTAATTCTCCCCAAAATCTATCCATAAAATCATCTTCACTTTCTTCTAAAGACGAATGCAACAAGGTAGTTTGTAAATCATCATAATATTTTGTTACAGTTTCACTACCTTGTTTAAAGTGTTGCAACTTCTTAATCATGTCACGAGTATAATAAGCAGGGACGAAAGTATGTCGCATGGCAAGTTTCAAATCATCCCAAGTAGTAGGTATATAATCAGGGTGTAACCGACAATATTCACTCCACCAAACCAAAGCATAACCAGTGAAAGAACCAACCGCAACATTAACCTTTTTATGTTCATTGAAATTATGGGAAGCAAATATATTTTTTATGTCGAACTCCCATTCAATATATAAAGCAGGTTTAAAACGGCCATTAAATGGTGGTATAGATACATTAACCTGATCATGTGCATTTGGATGTTTGTGCACCTCTCGTGACGGTTGTGGTATTTGCAAAGGTGGTGGCACGTCTCCCGCGATCGACAAAGCCCATGAATTGACTCTGGATCCTGTAATGATTAGTAGAACAAGAAACAAAACCCAAAAATAATGTTCGTATAACTACTAGGATGTGGTGGTAAAACGCTCACAGTAAAGCAAATATCAATGTCTTACACGTTCTTACCATGCAGCAGGCGGTGATCGGCAACCAGCGGTGTCAAGTAACTCCGAATATTGAGTAAAGCGATTGCCAGGGGAGCGTACGTATACACGGTGTAGAAATATGTGGAGCTGGGTTGGCTATATATGGTAGCAAAAGATTAGCAATAATCAATTCAAAGATGCAATGTTGAATAAACGCTCAACGACGGTATTGTGCTGGTCCTAGGCTAGACCGGACTAGAGACGCGAGCCTAGAACACTAATGAGGTCACGGCGTAGCACAACTAGCATCAATGAAGGATACTAAGTAGCTCTTGACAGCAAGATATAAGTGAAGATCACAACGGCAGTGAAGATAATGATGAAAAACAACTGCCAAGCAGGATATACAACAACTCTCTCTCCAACTTTCCTCTTGAAAAGTTTGAGACAATTTTTTTGTTTTTTTTTCTTCTCTCTTTTTTTCCTCACACTTTTTTTTCTTTCTCTCCTTTTTTTTCTGACTTTTTTTCTCCTTTTTTTTCTCTCGTTTTTTTCTCTTTTTTTCTCCCTCTTTCCAAAACAAACTAGATAAGATGCAGATTGGATCAAGTGAAGATGTGAACGATCTCAACTATTATTATGACAATGAATGGTGGGTAGCACGTGGTGGAAATTGATGGATGGGTGGTGGACAGCGGAAGAGATAATGATGCAGCGGTGGCGTGACTAATGTGAACAGAACTCGAAACTCTAAAAGACTAGACGCTAAGACCAGCAACTGACACGACGATGCAACCGATAATTCAACTATGCAAGCAATGAATAGAAAATTGCAAAGGCTCAGACTGGCTTAGATAAAGGATGAACAGATCTAACTTTTTTTGTGGCTTTTTCTTGGACAATAGGTAAGAAAAAAATCTAATCTAGGAAAAACTGGAAATTCTCACCGAGCAACCTGAAAACTGATACCACTTGATAGAGGCAAAGGGTGTCCCGATCTTTCGATGAGATGATAAGTATCGATTTGGTGGAGACGACTTTGACGATCCGACTACAAACGTGCACGACGTTGCGCCTTAGCAATCGCTAAACCAATCTCCTGAGGTTACTGACGATGCCGGAAGCACGGTCAGCCTGACCACGAAGGTCTATTCCTGCAAGCAATCGAAGAACGAGCAAGAATATGATAAAGCAATCTGAATATTGCAAATATATATGAGGTATTGATAATGGTGGGGATCCGTAAGCGGTCTTGGTCTGGTCGTTGGACACAAACGAAGTACACGAAGTTGCAATGGCTAACTTTTAACTAAACAAATCCCCAGGAAAAGCTACTAGATGGATCTACTTATATAGGAGCAAGGGGTGGCGGCCAAGGAGGTGGGAGGATGTCCCAAGGCAGCCTAAAACTAAATCTAGGTCGTACAAGGCCAATGGGCCCAAGTGGAGGTGATGTAACACCTTTGGACTTGTAGTTTGACTCGGATTCTGCTGCAGCATCAGATTGTTTCGTCCACAACTCAACGCTCCGGACGAATTTGAAGGTGATTCCAATTGGGTTGGAAAGTGCACGAAATCTAGTTTCCAACAAAAAACGAATCACCCAATTCGGAGTCCGTATGAAAAACTTGTGTCCGTTTTGAGTCAGGTGTGTCTGTGCAGTCCGAATCTGAATCCAGAACGTGAGAGACTTGGACTCTATCTTCTCTTGGGCCAAAAGTGACGTGAGAGAACTTTTTGGACAGCAAATAAACATCTCTTTCTTCCTTATCTTCATATGTGGATTGTACAAATGTCCCATACACCTGCAATTAGACAAAACACAAAAGTGTGTGAAGTATTTTTGTTCTGGATAACATAAATAGATTATTGAATAGTTTGCACTAGAAATCACCTGACAAATATGCATATATGCAATATTTTTGGTCATATCCAAGGTAGTCATGTCCTCATCACAGCGGTGTCAAGTAATTCCGAATATTGAGTAAAGCGATTGCCAGGGGAGCGTACGTATACACGGTGTAGAAATATGTGGAGCTGGGTTGGCTATATATGGTAGCAAAAGATTAGCAATAATCAATTCAAAGATGCAATGTTGAATAAACGCTCAACGACGGTACTGTGCTGGTCCTAGGCTAGACCGGACTAGAGACGCGAGCCTAGAACACTAATGAGGTCAAGGCGTAGCACAACTAGCATCAATGAAGGATACTAAGTAGCTCTTGACAGCAAGATATAAGTGAAGATCACAACGGCAGTGAAGATAATGATGAAAAACAACTGCCAAGCAGGATATACAACAACTCTCTCTCCAACTTTCCTCTTGAAAAGTTTGAGACAATTTTCTGATAAATTCTTTCAAAGAATGCTACTAACTCAAGCTTTCCAATGCAAAAAGAATCACTCAATTCCGAGTTGATATGAGGAGTCAAAGAATTCTAAAACTGGCCTGAAAAATTGGAACAAGCTATGTTCACGAACTTCAGAGGGCAAAAAGACCTATTTAGAAGCCGATTTTGAGGTGTCAAATATTGAACTAGCTTCTGCAACTATTTAGATGCGGCTCGTCGCTAGCTTCAATTTAAGTACTCACGGAGCCAAAACGGACTTCGTATGAGGAAGATACACCTGTTTTACTGAACAGTGCGCAAAACAGATTCCAATCCGAATTCAGGTACGAGATTGATTCTAGATAGATTTGATTTTTTTTCTCTCCTTTTTTTTTCTCACGCTTTTTTTTTCTTCTCTCTCTTTTTCTTTTTTTTCTTTCCTTTTTTCTCTTTTTTTTCTCTCTCTTTTTTTTCTCCCTCTTTCCAAGACAAACTAGATAAGATGGAGATTGGATTAGGCGAAGATGTGAATGACCTCAACTATGATTATGACAATGAACAGTGCGTAGCACGTGGTGGAAATTAATAGATGGGATGGTGGACGGCGGAAGGGATAATGATGCAGCGGCGGCGTGACTAATGTGAACAGAACTGGAAACTCTAAAGGAACTAGACACTAAGACCAGCAACTGACACGACGATGCAACCAATAATTCAACTATGCAAGCAATGAATAGAAAATTGCAAAGGCTCAGATTGGCTTGGATAAAGGATGAACAGATCTAACTTTTTTTTGTGGCTTTTTCTTGGACAATAGGTAAGAAAAAAAATCTAATCTAGGAAAAACTGGAAATTCTCACCGAGCAACCTGAAAACTGATACCACTTGATAGAGGCGAGGGTGTCCCGATCTTTCGATGAGATGGTAACTATTGATTTGGTGGAGACGACTTTGACGATCCGACTACAAACGTGCACGACGTTGCGCCTTAGCAATCGCTAAACCAATCTCCAGAGGTTATTGACCACGCCGGTGCATGATCAACCTGACCACGAAGGTCTATTCCTGCAAGCAATCGAAGAACGAGCACGAATATGATAAAAGCAATCTGAATATTGCAAATATATATGAAGTATTGATAAAGGTGGGGATCCGAAAGCGGTCTTGGTCTGGTCGTTGGACACAAACGAAGTACACGAAGTTGCGTTGGCTAACTTTTAACTAAACAAATCCCAAGGAAAAGCTACTAGATGGATCTACTTATATAGGAGCAAGGGGTCGAGGCCAAGGAGGTGGGAGGACGTCCCAAGGCAGCCTAAAACTAAATCTAGGTCGTACAAGGCCAATGGGCCCAAGTGGAGGTGATGTAACACCTTTGGACTTGTAGTTTGACTCGGATTCTGCTGCAGCATCAGATTGTTTCGTCCACAACTCAACGCTCCGGACGAATTTGAAGGTGATTCCAATTGGGTTGGAAAGTGCACGAAATCTAGTTTCCAACAAAAAAAGAATCACCCAATTCGGAGTCCGTATGAAAAATTTGTGTGCGTTTTGAGTCAGGTGTGTCTGTGCAGTCCGAATCTGAATCCAGAACGTGAGAGACTTGGACTCTATCTTCTCTTGGGCCAAAAGTGACGTGAGAGAACTTTTTGGACAGCAAATAAACATCTCTTTCTTCCTTATCTTCATATGTGGATTGTACAAATGTCCCATACACCTGCAATTAGACAAAACACAAAAGTGTGTGAAGTATTTTTGTTCTGGATAACATAAATAGATTATTGAATAGTTTGCACTAGAAATTACCTGACAAATATGCATATATGCAATATTTTTGGTCATATCCAACGTAGTCATGTCCTCATCAATAATATGGTGGAACCCAACGAGTACGCATAGCAGTTTTCAAAGCAGCCCAAGTAGTTGGAATAGGATATAATCTACAATGTTCAGACCACCATACACATGCAAAACTAGTGAAAGCACAAACAACAGCAGCAACTCGTCTCTCCTCAGGATATTGTAAACATGTAAATCGTTTTTCAGTTTCTAACTCCCAAGTAAGATATATATCGGGAACATATCTACCCTCAAATGGTGGAATATTCAATTTCAATTTAGGAATATGGACATCATCTCGTACCTGAGGTGGTGGTGCAGGCCTACCATTACGAATATATACCTAAGGTCGACCTGCTGGTGGTGGTGCAGGTGGCTGCACGTAGTGCTAATTTTGATCGACCTCATCCTCATAATCTCCCACATAATCATCCTTCTCCGCATCAGCAGCAGGAGCCACAGAAGTATCAACAGCAGCACCAACAGTTTGGCCAAACGCAAGAGGAACACGACTCGCTCGGCGAAGGTCTGTTTCGCGATGTGGAGGTAGTCGTTGTTGTTGTTGTTGGAGAGGTGCTTTAGGTGCAGTGGGTGGTGGTGGTGGAAGACGCGCGAGCAATTCATTAAACTTGTTATCGAGCTTTGTTTCAAACGTCTTCTCAAGGCCAGTGATCTTCTCCATGGCCTCTTCGAAATTGTTCAGCACATCTTGCACCTGTTCAGTCATCATTTGCTGAAACTTATCATGAAGCTCCTTGTTCGATAAATTCTCCCAGTCAATCTCGTCGGCTTGTGATCCTGGCATGGTTAGCAGCAATACAAACACACAAGAATATGATCCTACAGACTACTAACAAGTGGCGGTGGTGGGTGTCACAAATCCATCAAGCAAAACTCAAATTCTTACCAGTTCTTACCCAGCAACAGGCGGTGATCGGCAACCGTTGTAGTCAAAACTCTCAAAGCTTGGATAGAGCGATTACCAAGGAGAGTCAAACGCACGACGTAGATGTATGTGGAGCTGGGAAGGCTTATAATATGGTAGCAAAAAGGGTCAGCAATAATCAATTCAGAGATGCAAAGTTGAATAAACGCTCAACGACGGTACTGTGCTGGTCCTAGGCTAGACTGTGCTAGAGACGCGAGCCTAGAACACCAACAAAATCACGGCGCGGCACGTAAACAAGGGAGGAGCACACTCTGAATTTTTTTTCTCTTTTTTTTTGCACTTTTTCCTCTCTTTTTTTCTGCTCCGCAACAATTTTTTTCCGAAAAAGTCTACAAATGGTCTAAAAACTGCCTAGCCAGAATTTTTCAGACTTAGTTTTTTTTTTTGAAATTGGAACTATTTTTCTTCTGCGGATGGCTCGGAAGTTGGGGAGTCCTTCTCTGTCATGACTCGGAGTATAGCGTGATCTGGAAATCGAGAACAATGCAACAATTACTAGACTCGGACTAGGACTGGTGGCGGAGATAAATCTGGTGGAACTCGGACTGGTGGCGGAGATGAATCTGGTGGAACACGGACAGGTGGCGGATATATGTTGCAGGTGAACTCGGATTGGCATGATGGCGGCGGATATGTGGTGGCGTATATGGATTCGGATTGGCGGTGAATATGTGGTGGTGGTATATGGCAACAGCGACGATGATGATGCGGTGGTGATATATGCCAGCGGTGACGTGACAACCTGTGCACAGAACTCGAAACTCTAAAAGACTAGACGCTAAGACCAGCAACTGGACACGATGATGCAACCGCAAATTCAACAAAGAAAATACAGAAAAGATTATGCAAGGCTCAGATTGGTTCGGATGGGATGAACTAACCGTAATTTTTTTTGGCTTTTTCGTGGACTATAGGTATGAAGAACAGACTCGATCTAAACTACGAAAAACTGTAAAATCTCACCGAGCAACCTGGAAATCTGATACCACTTGATAGAGGCAAAGGTGTCCTGTCTTTCGATGAGATGATGGATATCGCTTTGGTGGCAGTCGACTTTGACGATCCGACTACGAACGTGTGAGGACGTCGCGCCTTAGCAATCGCTAAACCAACTCCGAGAGGTTATTGACCACGCCGGAGCACGATCAACCCGACCACGAGGGTCTATTTCCTACGAGCAAACGAAGAACAAGTAAGAAACTGAGATTGCAATCTAGATATTGCGAATATAAGATGAAAGCTTTATTGATCAAGGTGGGGTTCTGTGACGCCTTTGTCTGGTCGTTGAACACAAACGAAGTACGCGAAGTTGCAGCTATGGCGAACTTTTAATCTAAACAAAACCCAAAGTCTAAACGGTGCCCTAAGGGCTGTATATATGGAGGAAGAGAGGGGGAATTTCGTGGCCCTTGGTGGAGGGGTCCGAAATCAACCCTATCTCTTGTTTCCCCACACATACGGACTCTAAAAATAGCCTATACTTATGTATTTCGAAATTACATGGGCCTGGCCCAATAAAAAGCTGACGCAGCACCTATAATAGCCTCGGGACGAAATTTATGAAGTGACATCTTGTATATTTCGTCCAAGGCTTCATGCACCCATTATGGTGGCTTCAAAGTCCTGAAATCATCACTTGTAACTCCGTTCTTGTTCCCCTTGCGCATGGCATCATCTCCATGCTTGTTCTTGCTCCAACGTTCATCCTTCTCCAAGCTAGGCCCTTCATTTGTAAGCAAAACAAATGTATCCAATTTAGGTAGCATCATATTCTCATGAACATTAGAATCATTACCAAGAAACGAAAGTACCTGATAATTTAATTGGCGTGCGCGAGCTCTAGTAATTGGTCCCATATATGTAGCAGTAGGGGCTGTGGGTGTAACAATGGTATTGATGTCCTCATCAAATACTATTGTTTCAGATCGTGATACTAAATTTCTTAGCCACTTTTGGAGATGTTTATGGGCTAAGTTGGGGACTAAACTGCTTTTTAGTACTACTTGTCACCCCCAAACTGATGGACAAACTGAAGTAGTCAATAGAACGTTGTCTACTATGCTTAGGGCTGTTTTGAAGAATAATAAGAAAATGTGGGAGGAATGCTTGCCTCATATTGAATTTGCTTATAATCGTTCATTGCATTCTACTACTAAGATGTGCCCTTTTGAAGTTGTGTATGGTTTCCTACCTCGTGCACCTATTGATTTGTTGCCTCTTCCATCTTCGGAGAAGGTTAATTTTGATGCTAAACAACGTGCTGAATTGATTTTAAAAATGCATGGGTTAACTAAGGAAAACATTGAGCGTATGAATGCTAAATATAAACTTGCTGGAGATAAGGGTAGAAAACATGTTGTGTTTGCACCTGGAGATCTTGTTTGGTTACATTTGCGTAAGGATAGATTTCCGGATTTGCGCAAATCAAAGTTAATGCCATGTGCTGATGGTCCCTTTAAGGTGTTAGAGAAAATAAATGATAATGCATATAAACTTGAGCTGCCTGCAGATTTTGGGGTTAGTCCCACTTTTAACATTGCAGATTTGAAGCCTTATTTGGGTGAGGAAGATGAACTTCCATCGAGGACAAATTTATTTCAAGAAGGGGAGGATGATGAGGACATCAATACAATTGTTACACCCACAGCCCCTACTGCTATAAATACTGGACCAATTACTAGAGCTCGCGCACGCCAACTAAATTACCAGGTACTTTCGTTTCTTGGTAATGATTCTAATGTTCATGAGAATATGATGCTGCCTAAATTGGATACATTTGTTTTGCTTACAAATGAAGGGCCTAGCTTGGAGAAGGATGAACATTGGATTAAGAACAAGCATGGAGATGATGGCATGCGCAAGGGGAACAAGAACGGAGTTACAAGTGATGATTTCAGGACTTTGAAGCCACCATAATGGGTGCATGAAGCCTTGGACGAAATATACAAGATGCCTCTTCATAAATTTCGTCCCGAGGCTATTATACGTGCTGCGTCACCTTATTATTGGGCCAGGCCCATGTAATTTCGAAATACATAAGCATAGGCTATTTTTAGAGTCCGTATGTGTCGGGAAACAAGAGATAGGGTTGATTTCGGACCCCTCCACCAAGGGTCACGAAATTCCCCCCTCTTCCTCCATATATACAGCCCTTAGGGCATCGTTTAGATTTTGGGTTTTGTTTAGATTAAAAGTTCGCCATAGCTGCAACTTCGTGTACTTCGTTTGTGTTCAACGACCAGACAAAGGCGTCACAGAACCCCACCTTGATCAATAAAGCTTTCATCTTATATTCGCAATATCCAGATTGCAATCTCAGTTTCTTGCTTGTTCTTCGTTTGCTCGCAAGAAACAGACCCTCGTGGTTAGGTTAATCGTGATCCGACGTGGTCAATAACCTCTCGAAGTTGGTTTAGCGATTGCTAAGGCACGACGTCCTCGCACGTTCGTAGTCGGATCGTCAAAGTCGACTGCCACCAAAGCGATATCCATCATCTCATCGAAAGACGGGACACCTTTGCCTCTATGACTTCGCAAGGAAAGTGATAGAGGCAAAGGTGTCCTGTCTTTCGATGAAATGATGGATATCGCTTTGGTGGCAGTCGACTTTGACGATCCGACTACGAACGTGCGAGGACGTCGCGCCTTAGCAATCGCTAAACCAACTCCGAGAGGTTATTGACCACGCCGGAGCACGATCAACCTGACCACGAGGGTCTGTTTCCTGCGAGCAAACAAAGAACAAGCAAGAAACTGAGATTGCAATCTGGATATTGCGAATATAAGATGAAAGCTTTATTGATCAAGGTGGGGTTCTGTGACGCCTTTGTCTGGTCGTTGAACACAAACGAAGTACGCGAAGTTGCAGCTATGGCGAACTTTTAATCTAAACAAAACCCCAAAGTCTAAACGATGCCCTAAGGGCTGTATATATGGAGGAAGAGGGAGGAATTTCGTGGCCCCTTGTGGAGGGGTCCGAAATCAACCCTATCTCTTGTTTACCCACACATACGGACTCTAAAAATAGCCTATATCAAGTGGTATCAGTTTTCAGGTTGCTCGGTGAGAATTTCCAGTTTTCCTAGATTAGATTTATTTTCTTACCTATTGTGCAAGAAAAAGCCACAAAAAAGAGTTAGATCTATTCATCCTTGGTCCAAGCCAGTCTGAGCCTTTGCAATTTTCTTTTCATTGCTTGCATAGTTGAATTATCGGTTGCATCGTCGTGTCGAGTTGCTGGTCTTAGTGTCTAGGTCGCTTAGAGTTTCGAGTTCTGTTCACATTTGTCACGCCACCGCTGCATCATTATCCCTTCCGCTGTCCACCATCCAGCCACCAATTTCCACCACGTGCTACGCACTGTTTATTGTCATAATCATAGTTGAGGTCACTCACATCTTCGCCAGATCGAATCTGCATCTTATCTAGTTTGTCTTGGAAAGAGGGAGAAAAAGAAGATAAAGAAAAAAAAGAGAGAAAAAAGGAAAGAAAAAAAAGAAAAAGAGGGAGAAGAAAAAGAAAAAAAAAGCGTGAGAAAAAAAAGAGAGAAGAAAAAAAATGGATCTATCTAGAATCAATCTCGTACCTGAATTCGGATTGGAATCTGTTCTGCGCACTGTTCAGTAAAACAGGTGTATCTTCCTCATACGAAGTCCTTTTTGGCTCCGTGAATACTCAAATTGAAGATAGCGACGAGCCGGATCTAAATAGTTGCAGAAGCTTGTTCAATATTTGACACCTCAAAATCGGCTTCTAAATAGGTCTTTTTGCCCTTCGAAGTTCGTGAACACAGCTTGTTCCAATTTTTCAGGCCAGTTTTAGAATTCTTTGACTCCTCATATCAACTCGGAATTGAGTGATTCTTTTTGCATTGGAAAGTTTGATTTAGTAGCATTCTTTGAAAGAATTTATCAGAAAATTGTCTCAAACTTTTCAAGAGGAAAGTTGGAGAGAGAGTTGTTGTATATCCTGCTTGCCAGTTGTTTTTCATCATTATCTTCACTGCCGTTGTGATCTTCACTTATATCTTGCTGTCAAGAGCTACTTAGTATCCTTCATTGATGCTAGTTGTGCTACGCTGTGACCTTATTAGTGTTCTAGGCTCGCGTCTCTAGTCCGGTCTAGCCTAGGACCAGCACAGTACCGTCGTTGAGCGTTTATTCAACATTGCATCTTTGAATTGATTATTACTAATCTTTTGCTACCATATATAGCCAACCCAGCTCCACATATTTCTACACCGTGTATACGTACGCTCCCCTGGCAATCGCTTTACTCAATATTCGGAGTTACTTGACACCGCTGGTTGCCGATCACCGCCTGCTGCATGGTAAGAACTTGTAAGACATTGATATTTGCTTTACTGTGAGCGTTTTACCACCACATCCTAGTAGTTATAGGAACATTATTTTTGGGTTTTGTTTCTTGTTCTACTAATCATGATAGGATCCAGAGTCAATTCATGGGCTTTGTCGATCGCGGGAGACGTGCCACCACCTTTGCAAATACCACAACCGTCACGAGAGGTGCACAAACATCCAAATGCACATGATCAGGTTAATGTATCTATACCACCATTTAATGGCCGTTTTAAACCTGCTTTATATATTGAATGGGAGTTCGACATAAAAAATATATTTGCTTCCCATAATTTCGATGAACATAAAAAGGTTAAGGTTACGGTTGGTTCTTTCACTGGTTATGCTTTGGTTTGGTGGAGTGAATATTGTCGGTTACACCCTGATTATATACCTACTACTTGGGATGATTTGAAACTTGCCATGCGACATACTTTCGTCCCTGCTTATTATACTCGTGACATGATTAAGAAGTTGCAACACTTAAAACAAGGTAGTGAAACTGTAACAAAATATTATGATGATTTACAAACTACCTTGTTGCATTCCTCTTTAGAAGAAAGTGAAGATGATTTTATGGATAGATTTTGGGGAGGATTAAACCGTGATATTCAAGAGATACTAATTCATGAAGAGTGTTATCCTATGTGATGAGGACATCAATACCATTGTTACACCCACAGGCCCTGCTGCTATACATACTGGACCAATTACTAGAGCTCGCGCACGCCAACTAAATTACCAGGTACTTTCGTTTCTTGGTAATGATTCTAATGTTCATGAGAATATGATGCTGCCTAAATTGGATACATTTGTTTTGCTTACAAATGAAGGGCCTAGCTTGGAGAAGGATGAACATTGGAGCAAGAACAAGCATGGAGATGATGGCATGCGCAAGGGGAACAAGAACGGAGTTACAAGTGATGATTTCAGGACTTTGAAGCCACCATAATGGGTGCATGAAGCCTTGGACGAAATATACAAGATGTCACTTCATAAATTTCGTCCCGAGGCTATTTTAGGTGCTGCGTCACCTTATTATTGGGCCAGGCCCATGTAATTTCGAAATACATAAGTATAGGCTATTTTTAGAGTCCGTATGTGTGGGGAAACAAGAGATAGGGTTGATTTCGGACTCCTCCACCAAGGGCCACGAAATTCCCCCCCTCTTCCTCCATATATACAGCCCTTAGGGCATCGTTTAGACTTTGGGTTTTGTTTAGATTAAAAGTTCGCCATAGCTGCAACTTCGCGTACTTCGTTTGTGTTCAACGACCAGACAAAGGCGTCACAGAACCCCACCTTGATCAAGAAAGCTTTCATCTTATATTCGCAATATCCAGATTGCAATCTTAGTTTCTTGCTTGTTCTTCGTTTGCTCGCAGGAAACAGACCCTCGTGGTCAGGTTGATCGTGCTCCGGCGTGGTCAATAACCTCTCGGAGTTGGTTTAGCGATTGCTAAGGCGCGACGTTCTCGCACGTTCGTAGTCGGATCGTCAAAGTCGACTTCCACCAAAGCGATATCCATCATCTCATCGAAAGACGGGACACCTTTGCCTCTATCAAGTGGTATCAGATTTCCAGGTTGCTCGGTGAGATTTTACAGTTTTTCGTAGTTTAGATCGAGTCTGTTCTTCATACCTATAGTCCACGAAAAAGCCACAAAAAAAATTAGGGTTAGTTCATCATATCCGAACCAATCTGAGCCTTCGCATAATCTTTTTAGGGTTTTGCTTTGTTGAATTTGCGGTTGCATCGTCGTTTCTAGTTGCTGGTCTTAGAGTCTAGTCTTTTAGAGTTTCGAGTTCTGGTCATAAGTTGTCACGCCGCCGCCGCACCATCATCATCGCCCCTGCCATCTACCACCACCGTTTATCCGCCACCGCTTCGAATCCGTATCCATATACCACCACAGCTGTCATATACCACCACCGCTGCCATCTACCACCATATATCCACCACCAATCCGAGTTCTTGTCATATTAGGTTTGTTTTCGAGATCCATCTAGATTCCGATTCGTGTTTCCTTGCCGGAGTCGGGTAGCCACGCTCCGTTTAGGCCCAAAATTTTTCGAAAACGCATTTTTCGAAAAAATTTCTGGCTATCCTATTTTTAGGTGTTTCTGAGTGTTTTGAGACAGGTGCCATTATAGGAAGTTTTTTTTGACCCGTTTCCAGTTTTTGGGTCCGGACAGTCAAAAAAAAAAATTGGTCAAAAAAATTTCGTGCCCATCCTGTCAGTTTGAGCTAAGAAGAGTTTTGAGACACTCGCCATTATAGTGATTTTTCGCAAAAAAAAAAAAAAGAAAGAAAAAAGCGAAAAAAAAAATTCCAGAGTGTGCTTTTCCCTTGTTTACGTGCCGCGCCGTGATTTTGTTAGTGTTCTAGGCTCGCGTCTCTAGCACAGTCTAGCCTAGGACCAGCACAGTGCCGTCGTTGAGCGTTTATTCAACTTTGCATCTCTGAATTGATTATTGCTGACCCTTTTTGCTACCATATTATAAGCCTTCCCAGCTCCACATACATCTACGTCGTGCGTTTGACTCTCCCTGGTAATCGCTCTATCCAAGCTTTGAGAGTTTTTGACTACAACGGTTGCCGATCACCGCCTGCTGCTGGGTAAGAACTGGTAAGAATTTGAGATTTGCTTGACGGATTTGTGACACCCACCACCACCACTTGTTCGTAGTCTGTAGGATCATATTCTTGTGTGTTTCTATTGCTGCTAACCATGCCAGGATCACAAGCCGACGAGATTGACTGGGAGAATTTATCGAACAAGGAGCTTCATGATAAGTTTCAGCAAATGATGACTGAACAGGTGCAAGATGTGCTGAACAATTTTGAAGAGGCCATGGAGAAGATCACTGGCTTTGAGAAGACGTTCGAAACAAAGCTCGATAACAAGTTTAATGAATTGCTCGCGCGTGAAGAACATGGTGGAGATGATTCTGATCATGAGACGCAATACATGGCTCCTGAAGACGCTGACAGGTATGAATGTTTAGTTGCTCAACGTGTTTTGAGTGTGCAGGTCACACAAGCTGAGCAAAATCAGAGGCACAATTTGTTCCATACCAAGGGAGTTGTGAAGGAATGTTCTGTGCGCGTCATAATAGACGGAGGGAGCTGCAACAACTTGGCTAGCATGGAGATGGTGGAGAAGCTTTCTCTCACCACAAGACCACATCCACATCCTTACTACATCCAATGGTTCAACAACAGCGGCAAGGTTAAGGTAACACGTACTGTTCGTGTGCATTTTAGTATCTCTACATATGCTGATTATGTTGATTGTGATGTGGTACCTATGCAAGCATGTTCCTTATTACTTGGTAGACCATGGCAATTTGATAAAAATTCTGTACACCATGGTAGAAACAATCACTATACTCTTGTTCATAAGGATAAAAATATTACTTTGCTTCCTATGACTCCTGATTCCATTTTGAAAGATGATATTAATAGAGCTAATAAAGCACAACAGGAGAAGAATAAGAGTGAAAATCAGATTGTGGCAAAAGAATTTGAGATTTGCTTGACGGATTTGTGACACCCACCACCACCACTTGTTCGTAGTCTGTAGGATCATATTCTTGTGTGTTTCTTGTTCTACTAATCATGACAGGATCCAGAGTCAATTCATGGGCTTTGTCGATCGCGGGAGACGTGCCACCACCTTTGCAAATACCACAACCGTCACGAGAGGTGCACAAACATCCAAATGCACATGATCAGGTTAATGTATCTATACCACCATTTAATGGCCGTTTTAAACCTGCTTTATATATTGAATGGGAGTTCGACATAAAAAATATATTTGCTTCCCATAATTTTGATGAACATAAAAAGGTTAAGGTTGCGGTTGGTTCTTTCACTGGTTATGCTTTGGTTTGGTGGAGTGAATATTGTCGGTTACACCCTGATTATATACCTACTACTTGGGATGATTTGAAACTTGCCATGCGACATACTTTCGTCCCTGCTTATTATACTCGTGACATGATTAAGAAGTTGCAACACTTAAAACAAGGTAGTAAAACTGTAACAAAATATTATGATGATTTACAAACTACCTTGTTGCATTCCTCTTTAGATGAGATGGTGGATTTCGCTTTGGTGGAAGTGGCATCTTGTATATTTCGTCCAAGGCTTCATGCACACATTATGGTGGCTTCAAAGTCGACTTCCACCAAAGCGAAATCCACCATCTCATCGAAAGACGGGACACCTTTGCCTCTATCAAGTGGTATCAGATTTCCAGGTTGCTCGGTGAGATTTTACAGTTTTTCGTAGTTTAGATCGAGTCTGTTCTTCATACCTCCACGAAAAAGCCACAAAAAAAAATTAGGGTTAGTTCATCATATCCGAACCAATCTGAGCCTTTGCATAATCTTTTTAGGGTTTTGCTTTGTTGAATTTGCGGTTGCATCGTCGTGTCTAGTTGCTGGTCTTAGAGTCTAGTCTTTTAGAGTTTCGAGTTCTGGTCATAAGTTGTCACGCCGCCGCCGCACCATCATCATCACCCCTGCCATCTACCACCACCGCTTATCCGCCACCGCTTCGAATCCGTATCCATATACCACCACAGCTGTCACATACCACCACCGCTGCCATCTACCACCATATATCCACCACCAATCCGAGTTCTTGTCATATTAGGTTTGTTTTCGAGATCCATCTAGATTCCGATTCGTGTTTCCTTGCCGGAGTAGGTTTCGGAAAAAAAAAAAGTCGGGTAGCCACGCTCCGTTTAGGCCCAAAATTTTTCGAAAACGCATTTTTCGAAAAAATTTCTGGCTATCCTATTTTTAGGTGTTTCTGAGTGTTTTGAGACAGGTGCCATTATAGGAAGTTTTTTTTGACCCGTTTCCAGTTTTTGGGTCCGGACAGTCAAAAAAAAAAATTGGTCAAAAAAATTTCGTGCCCATCCTGTCAGTTTGAGCTAAGAAGAGTTTTGAGACACTCGCCATTATAGTGATTTTTCGCAAAAAAAAAAAAAAGAAAGAAAAAAGCGAAAAAAAAAATTCCAGAGTGTGCTTTTCCCTTGTTTACGTGCCGCGCCGTGATTTTGTTAGTGTTCTAGGCTCGCGTCTCTAGCACAGTCTAGCCTAGGACCAGCACAGTGCCGTCGTTGAGCGTTTATTCAACTTTGCATCTCTGAATTGATTATTGCTGACCCTTTTTGCTACCATATTATAAGCCTTCCCAGCTCCACATACATCTACGTCGTGCGTTTGACTCTCCCTGGTAATCGCTCTATCCAAGCTTTGAGAGTTTTTGACTACAACGGTTGCCGATCACCGCCTGCTGCTGGGTAAGAACTGGTAAGAATTTGAGATTTGCTTGACGGATTTGTGACACCCACCACCACCACTTGTTCGTAGTCTGTAGGATCATATTCTTGTGTGTTTCTATTGCTGCTAACCATGCCAGGATCACAAGCCGACGAGATTGACTGGGAGAATTTATCGAACAAGGAGCTTCATGATAAGTTTCAGCAAATGATGACTGAACAGGTGCAAGATGTGCTGAACAATTTTGAAGAGGCCATGGAGAAGATCACTGGCTTTGAGAAGACGTTCGAGACAAAGCTCGATAACAAGTTTAATGAATTGCTCGCGCGTTTTCCACCACCACCACCCGCTGCAGCTAACGCACCTCTCCAACAACAACAACAACGACTACCTCCACGTCGCGAAGCAGACCTCCGCCGAGCAAGCCGTGTTCCTCTTGCGTTTGGCCAAACTGTTGGTGCTGCTGTTGATACTTCTGTGGCTCCTGCTGCTGATGCGGAGGAGGATGATTATGTGGGAGATTATGAGGATGAGGTTGATCAAAATCAACACTACGTGCAGCCACCTGTACCACCACCAGCAGGTCGACCTCAGGTATATATTCGTAATGGTAGGCCTGCACCACCACCTCAGGTACGAGATGATGTCCATATTCCTAAACTGAAATTGAATATTCCACCATTTGAGGGTAGATATGTTCCTGATATATATCTTACTTGGGAGTTAGAAACTGAACAACGATTTACATGTTTACAATATCCTGAGGAGAGACGAGTTGCTGCTGCTGTTTGTGCTTTCACTAGTTTTGCATGTGTATGGTGGTCTGAACATTGTACATTATATCCTATTCCAACTACTTGGGCTGCTTTGAAAACTGCTATGCGTACGCGTTGGGTTCCACCATATTATCAACGTGAATTGCTTCAAAAATTGCAGCGTTTAAGACAAGGGAAAAATTCTGTAGAAGAATATTATCAGGAATTACAAACTGGCATGATTAGATGTGGTATTGTTGAGGAGAATGAAGCTATGCTTGCACGTTTTCTGGGTGGATTAAATAGAGAGATTCAGACCATTCTAGACTATAAGGAGTATACTAATATCACTCGTTTATTCCATCTTGCTTGTAAAGCTGAACGTGAAGTGCAGGATCGCCAAGCATTGGGGCGAACTAACTTTTCTGCAGGCCGACCTTCATCATGGACACCACGTGCATCTTCTACTTCAACTGCACCAGCACCTCCATCCGGTGCCACCTCCAGCCGTGATACAAGAAAACAGGCACAACCACCATTATCTGCCAAGAGCGTACCTGCGGGGCCTGCACAGCGTTCTTCTTCTTCCATGGCATCAACAGGGCACACAAGTGATATTATTTGTCGTCGTTGTAAGGGAGGAGGTCATTATGCGAGAGAATGCAAATCTCCGTGTGTGATGATTGCTACCGCGGATGGTGGATATGAGTCCGCTAGTGACTATGATGAGGAGACTTTGGCTCTTATTACACATGAAGAACATGGTGGAGATGATTCTGATCATGAGACGCAATACATGGCTCCTGAAGACGCTGACAGGTATGAATGTTTAGTTGCTCAACGTGTTTTGAGTGTGCAGGTCACACAAGCTGAGCAAAATCAGAGGCACAATTTGTTCCATACCAAGGGAGTTGTGAAGGAACGTTCTGTGCGCGTCATCATAGACGGAGGGAGCTGCAACAACTTGGCTAGCATGGAGATGGTGGAGAAGCTTTCTCTCACCACAAGACCACATCCACATCCTTACTACATCCAATGGTTCAACAACAGCGGCAAGGTTAAGGTAACACGTACTGTTCGTGTGCATTTTAGTATCTCTACATATGCCGATTATGTTGATTGTGATGTGGTACCTATGCAAGCATGTTCCTTATTACTTGGTAGACCATGGCAATTTGATAAAAATTCTGTACACCATGGTAGAAACAATCACTATACTCTTGTTCATAAGGATAAAAATATTACTTTGCTTCCTATGACTCCTGATTCCATTTTGAAAGATGATATTAATAGAGCTAATAAAGCACAACAGGAGAAGAATAAGAGTGAAAATCAGATTGTCGCAAAAGAATCTGAGCAACAAATGAAGCCTAATAATAAACCATCTAGTGTTGCTTCTGAAATTAAATTGAAAAGTGCATGTTTATTTGCCACCAAATCTGATATTGATGAGCTAGATTTCAGCAAATCTGTTTGCTATGCTTTTGTGTGCAAAGAGGCATTATTTTCATTCGAGGACGTGCCTTCCTCTTTGCCTCCTGCTGTCACTAACATTTTGCAGGAGTTCGCTGACGTTTTTCCACAAGACGTGCCACCGGGATTACCGCCTATTCGAGGGATTGAGCATCAGATTGACTTAATTCCCGGTGCTTCACTGCCAAACCGTGCACCATACCGTACCAATCCAGAGGAGACGAAGGAGATTATGCGTCAAGTACAAGAGCTTCTCGACAAAGGTTATATACGCGAATCCCTTAGTCCTTGTGCTGTTCCTATTATTCTAGTGCCGAAAAAGAATGGTACATCACGTATGTGTGTTGATTGTAGAGGCATTAATAATATTACTATTCGTTATCGTCATCCTATTCCTAGGCTAGATGATATGCTTGATGAATTGAGTGGCTCTACAATATTCTCCAAAGTTGATTTGTGTAGTGGCTACCATCAAATTCGTATGAAATTGGGAGATGAATGGAAAACAACATTTAAAACTAAGTTTGGATTATATGAGTGGTTAGTCATGCCTTTTGGGTTAACTAATGCACCTAGTACTTTCATGAGATTAATGAACGAAGTTTTACGTGCTTTCATTGGACGATTTGTGGTAGTTTACTTTGATGACATATTGATTTATAGCAGATCTTTGGAGGAACATTTGGAACATTTACGTGCTGTTTTTATTGCTCTACGTGATGCACGTTTGTTTGGTAACCTTGGGAAGTGCACCTTTTGCACCGACTGAGTATCTTTTCTTGGCTATGTTGTTACTCCACAGGGAATTGAAGTTGATAAAGCCAAGATTGAAGCTATTGAGAGTTGGCCGCAGCCCAAAACGGTCACACAAGTGAGGAGTTTTCTTGGCCTCGCTGGATTCTATAGGCGTTTTGTGAGAGATTTCAGCACCATTGCTGCACCTCTCAATGAGCTTACAAAGAAAGATGTGCCTTTTCTTTGGGGTACCGCACAGGAAGAAGCCTTCACGGTATTGAAAGATAAGTTGACATATGCTCCTTTACTCCAACTTCCTGATTTTAATAAGACTTTTGAGCTTGAATGTGATGCTAGCGGAATTGGATTAGGAGGTGTGTTATTACAAGATGGCAAACCTGTTGCATACTTTTCTGAAAAATTGAGTGGGCCTAGTCTGAATTATTCTACTTATGATAAAGAATTATATGCTCTTGTTCGGACTTTAGAAACATGGCAACATTATTTATGGCCCAAAGAATTTGTTATACATTCTGATCATGAATCATTGAAACATATTAAAAGTCAAGCTAAACTGAATCGTAGACATGCTAAATGGGTTGAATTCATTGAGACTTTCGCTTATGTCATTAAACACAAGAAGGGAAAAGAAAATGTTATTGCTGATGCTTTGTCTCGTCGCTATACTATGCTTTCACAACTTGACTTCAAAATATTTGGTTTGGAGACCATCAAAGATCAATATGTGCATGATGCTGATTTTAAAGATGTAATGCATAATTGTAAAGAAGGAAGAATGTGGAACAAGTTTGTTGTTAACGATGGATTTGTGTTTCGTGCTAACAAGCTATGCATTCCAGCTAGCTCCGTTCGTCTTTTGTTGTTGCAGGAGGCGCATGGAGGAGGATTAATGGGACACTTTGGCGTGAAGAAGACGGAGGACGTACTTGCTACACATTTCTTTTGGCCAAAGATGAGACGGGATGTTGAGCGTTTTATTGCTCGCTGCACTACATGTCAAAAAGCTAAGTCACGCCTCAATCCTCATGGTTTATATATGCCTTTGCCTGTACCTAGTGTTCCTTGGGAGGATATATCTATGGACTTTGTTTTAGGTGTACCTCGAACAAAGAAGGGGAGGGATAGCATATTTGTTGTCGTGGATAGATTCTCGAAAATGGCACACTTTATACCATGTCATAAAAGCGATGATGCTGTTAATGTTGCTGATTTGTTCTTTCATGAAATTATTCGCTTGCATGGTGTGCCAAATACTATTGTTTCAGATCGTGATACTAAATTTCTTAGCCACTTTTGGAGATGTTTATGGGCTAAGTTGGGGACTAAACTGCTTTTTAGTACTACTTGTCACCCCCAAACTGATGGACAAACTGAAGTAGTCAATAGAACGTTGTCTACTATGCTTAGGGCTGTTTTGAAGAATAATAAGAAAATGTGGGAGGAATGCTTGCCTCATATTGAATTTGCTTATAATCGTTTATTGCATTCTACTACTAAGATGTGCCCTTTTGAAGTTGTGTATGGTTTCCTACCTCGTGCACCTATTGATTTGTTGCCTCTTCCATCTTCGGAGAAGGTTAATTTTGATGCTAAACAACGTGCTGAATTGATTTTAAAAATGCATGAGTTAACTAAGGAAAACATTGAGCGCATGAATGCAAAATATAAACTTGCTGGAGATAGGGTAGAAAACATGTTGTGTTTGCACCTGGAGATCTTGTTTGGTTACATTTGCGTAAGGACAGATTTCCTGATTTGCGCAAATCAAAGCTAATGCCACGTGCTGATGGTCCCTTTAAGGTGTTAGAGAAAATAAATGATAATGCATATAAACTTGAGCTGCCTGCAGATTTTGGGGTTAGTCCCACTTTTAACATTGCAGATTTGAAGCCTTATTTGGGTGAGGAAGATGAACTTCCGTCGAGGACGACTTCATTTCAAGAAGGGGAGGATGATGAGGACATCAATACAATTGTTACACCCACAGCCCCTGCTGCTATACATACTGGACCAATTACTAGAGCTCGTGCACGCCAACTAAATTACCAGGTACTTTCGTTTCTTGGTAATGATTCTAATGTTCATGAGAATATGATGCTGCCTAAATTGGATACATTTGTTTTGCTTACAAATGAAGGGCCTAGCTTGGAGAAGGATGAACATTGGAGCAAGAACAAGCATGGAGATGATGGCATGCGCAAGGGAAACAAGAACAGAGTTACAAGTGATGATTTCAGGACTTTAAAGCCACCATAATGGGTGCATGAAGCCTTGGACGAAATATACAAGATGCCACTTCATAAATTTCGTCCCGAGGCTATTTTAGGTGCTGCGTCACCTTATTATTGGGTCAGGCCCATGTAATTTCGAAATACATAAGTATAGGCTATTTTTTGAGTCCGTATGTGTGGGGAAACACGAGATAGGGTTGATTTCGGACTCCTCCACCAAGGGCCACGAAATTCCCCCCTCTTCCTCCATATATACAGCCCTTAGGGCATCGTTTAGACTTTGGGTTTTGTTTAGATTAAAAGTTCGCCATAGCTGCAACTTCGCGTACTTCGTTTGTGTTCAACGACCAGACAAAGGCGTCACAGAACCCCACCTTGATCAATAAAGCTTTCATCTTATATTCGCAATATCCAGATTGCAATCTCAGTTTCTTGCTTGTTCTTCGTTTGCTCGCAGGAAACAGACCCTCGTGGTCAGGTTGATCGTGCTCCGGCGTGGTCAATAACCTCTCGGAGTTGGTTTAGCGATTGCTAAGGCGCGACGTCCTCGCACGTTCGTAGTCGGATCGTCAAAGTCGACTTCCACCAAAGTGAAATCCACCATCTCATCGAAAGACGGGACACCTTTGCCTCTATCAATCCACATATGAAGATAAGGAAGAAAGAGATGTTTATTTGCTGTCCAAAAAGTTCTCTCACGTCACTTTTGGCCCAAGAGAAGATAGAGTCCAAGTCTCTCACGTTCTGGATTCAGATTCGGACTTCACAGACATACCTGACTCAAAACGCACACAAGTTTTTCATACGGACTCCGAATTGGGTGATTCTTCCTGCATTGGAAACTAGATTTCGTGCACTTTCCAACCCAATTGGAATCACCTTCAAATTCGTCTGGAGCGTTGAGTTGTGGACGAAACAATCTGATGCTGCAGCAGAATCCGAGTCAAACTACAAGTCCAAAGGTGTTACATCACCTCCACCTGGGCCCATTGGCCTTGTACGACCTAGATTTAGTTTTAGGCTGCCTTGGGACGTCCTCCCACCTCCTTGGCCGCCACCCCTTGCTCCTATATAAGTAGAACCATCTAGTAGTTTTTCCTTGGGATTTGTTTAGTTAAAAGTTAGCCATTGCAACTTCGTGTACTTCGTTTGTGTCCAACGACCAGACCAAGACCGCTTATGGATCCCCACCTTTATCAATACTTCATATATACTCGCAATATTCAGATTGCTTTTATCATATTCTTGCTTGTTCTTCAATTGCTTGCAGGAATAGACCTTCATGGTCAGGTTGACTGTGCTCCGGCGTGGTCAATAACCTCTCGGAGTTGGTTTAGCGATTGCTAAGGCGCAACGTCGTGCACGTTTGTAGTCGGATCGTCAAAGTCGTCTCCACCAAATCGATAGTTATCATCTCATCGAAAGATCGGGACACCCCGCCTCTATCATTATGTATTTCGAAATTACATGGGCCTGGCCCGATAATAAGGTGACGCAGCACCTAAAACAGCCTCGGGACGAAATTTATGAAGTGTCATCTTGTATATTTCGTCCAAGTCTTCATGCATCCATTATGGTGGCTTCAAAGTCCTGAAATCATCACTTGTAACTCCGTTCTTGTTCCCCTTGCGCATGCCATCATCTCCATGCTTGTTCTTGCTCCAATGTTCATCCTTCTCCAAGCTAGGCCCTTCATTTGTAAGCAAAACAAATGTATCCAATTTAGGCAGCATCATATTCTCATGAACATTAGAATCATTACCAAGAAATGAAAGTACCTGGTAATTTAGTTGGTGTGCACGAGCTCTAGTAATTGGTCCAGTATGTATAGCAGCAGGGGTTGTGGGTGTAACAATTGTATTGATGTCCTCATCATCCTCCCCTTCTTGAAATGAAGTCGTCCTCGACGGAAGCTCATCTTCCTCACCCAAATAAGGCTTCAAATCTGCAATGTTAAAAGTGGGACTAACCCCAAAATCTGCAGGCAGCTCAAGTTTATATGCATTATCATTTATTTTCTCTAACACCTTAAAGGGACCATCAGCACGTGGCATTAACTTTGATTTGCGCAAATCAGGAAATCTATCCTTACGCAAATGTAACCAAACAAGATCTCCAGGTGCAAACACAACATGTTTTCTACCCTTATCTCCAGCAAGTTTATATTTAGCATTCATACGCTCAATGTTTTCCTTAGTTAACTCATGCATTTTTAAAATAAATTCAGCACATTGTTTAGCATCAAAATTAACCTTCTCCGAAGATGGAAGAGCCAACAAATCAATAGGTGCACGAGGTAGGAAACCATACACAACTTCAAAAGGGCACATCTTAGTAGTAGAATGCAATGAACGATTATAAGTAAATTCAATATGAGGCAAGCATTCCTCCCACATTTTCTTATTATTCTTCAAAACAGCCCTAAGCATAGTAGACAACGTTCTATTGACTACTTCAGTTTGTCCATCAGTTTGGGGGTGACAAGTAGTACTAAAAAGCAGTTTAGTCCCCAACTTAGCCCATAAACATCTCCAAAAGTGGCTAAGAAATTTAGTATCACGATCTGAAACAATTGTATTTGGCACACCATCCAAGCGAATAATTTCACGAAAGAACAAATCAGCAACACTAACAACATCATCGCTTTTATGACATGGTATAAAGTGTGCCATTTTCGAGAATCTATCCACGACAACAAATATGCTATCCCTCCCCTTCTTTGTTCGAGGTAAACCTAAAAGAAAGTCCATAGATATATCCTCCCAAGGAACACTAGGTACAGGCAAAGGCATATATAAACCATGAGGATTGAGTCGTGACTTAGCTTTTTGACATGTAGTGCAGCGAGCAATAAAACGCTCAATATCCCGTCTCATCTTTGGCCAAAAGAAATGTGTAGCAAGTACGTCCTCCGTCTTCTTCACGCCAAAGTGTCCCATTAATCCTCCTCCATGCGCCTCCTGCAACAACAAAAGACGAACGGAGCTAGCTGGAATGCATAGCTTGTTAGCACGAAACACAAATCCCTCGTTAACGATGAACTTGTTCCACATTCTTCCTTCTTTACAATTCTGCATTACATCTTTAAAATCAGCATCATGCACATATTGATCTTTGATGGTCTCCAAACCAAATATTTTGAAGTCAAGTTGTGAAAGCATAGTATAGCGGCGAGACAATGCATCAGCAATAACATTTTCTTGTCCCTTCTTGTGTTTAATGACATAAGGAAAAGTCTCAATGAATTCAACCCATTTAGCATGTCTACTATTCAGTTTAGCTTGACTTTTAATATGTTTCAAAGATTCATGATCAGAATGTATAACAAATTCTTTGGGCCATAAATAATGTTGCCATGTTTCTAAAGTCCGAACAAGAGCATATAATTCTTTTTCATAAGTAGAATAATTCAGACTAGGCCCACTCAATTTTTCAGAAAAGTATGCAACAGGTTTGCCAGCTTGTAATAACACACCGCCTAATCCAATTCCACTAGCATCACATTCAAGCTCAAAAGTCTTATTAAAATCAGGAAGTTGGAGTAAAGGAGCATGTGTCAACTTATCTTTCAATACCGAGAAGGCTTCTTCCTGTGCGGTACCCCAAAGAAAAGGCACATCTTTCTTTGTAAGCTCATTGAGAGGTGCAGCAATGGTGCTGAAATCTCTCACAAAACGCCTATAGAATCCAGCGAGGCCAAGAAAACTCCTCACTTGTGTGACCGTTTTGGGCTGCGGCCAACTCTCAATAGCTTCAATCTTGGCTTTATCAACTTCAATTCCCTGTGGAATAACAACATAGCCAAGAAAAGATACTCGTTCGGTACAAAAGGTGCACTTCCCAAGGTTACCAAACAAACGTGCATCACGTAGAGCAATAAAAACAGCACGTAAATGTTCCAAATGTTCTTCCAAAGATCTGCTATAAATCAATATGTCATCAAAGTAAACTACCACAAATCGTCCAATGAAAGCACGTAAAACTTCGTTCATTAATCTCATGAAAGTACTAGGTGCATTAGTTAACCCAAAAGGCATGACTAACCACTCATATAATCCAAACTTAGTTTTAAATGCTGTTTTCCATTCATCTCCCAATCTCATACGAATTTGATGGTATCCACTACGCAAATCAACTTTGGAGAATATTGTAGAGCCACTCAATTCATCAAGCATATCATCGAGCCTAGGAATAGGATGACGATAATGAATAGTAATATTATTAATGCCTCTACAATCAACACACATACGTGATGTACCATCCTTTTTCGGCACTAGAATAATAGGAACAGCACAAGGACTAAGGGATTCGCGTATATAACCTTTGTCGAGAAGCTCTTGTACTTGACGCATAATCTCCTTCGTCTCCTCTGGATTGGTACGGTATGGTTGATGAGGACATGACTACCTTGGATATGACCAAAAATATTACATATATGCATATTTGTCAGGTGATTTTTAGTGCAAACTATTCAATAATCTATTTATGTTATCCAGAACAAAAATACTTCACACACTTTTGTGTTTTGTCTAATTGCAGGTGTATGGGACATTTGTACAATCCACATGTGAAGATAAGGAAGAAAGAGATGTTTATTTGCTGTCCAAAAAGTTCTCTCACGTCACTTTTGGCCCAAGAGAAGATAGAGTCCAAGTCTCTCACGTTTTGGATTCAGATTCGGACTGCACAGACATACCTAACTCAAAACGCACACAAGTTTTTCATACGGACTCCGAATTGGGTGATTCTTTTTTTGTTGGAAACTAGATTTCGTGCACTTTCCAACCCAATTGGAATCACCTTCAAATTCGTCCGGAGCATTGAGTTGTGGACGAAACAATCTGATGCTGCAGCAGAATCCGAGTCAAACTACAAGTCCAAAGGTGTTACATCACCTCCACTTGGGCCCATTGGCCTTGTACGACCTAGATTTAGTTTTAGGCTGCCTTGGGACGTCCTCCCACCTCCTTGGCCGCCACCCCTTGCTCCTATATAAGTAGATCCATCTAGTAGCTTTTCCTTGGGGATTTGTTTAGTTAAAAGTTAGCCATTGCAACTTCGTGTACTTCGTTTGTGTCCAACGACCAGACCAAGACCGCTTCCGGATCCCCACCATTATCAATACTTCATATATATTTGCAATATTCAGATTGCTTTATCATATTCTTGCTCGTTCTTCGATGTTTGCAGGAATAGACCTTCCTGGTCAGGCTGACCGTGCTTCCAGCATCGTCAGTAACCTCAGGAGATTGGTTTAGCGATTGCTAAGGCGCAACGTCATGCACGTTTGTAGTCGGATTGTCAAAGTCGTCTCCACCAAATCGATAGTTATCATCTCATCGAAAGATCGGGACACCCCGCCTCTATCAAGTGGTATGAGTTTTCAGGTTGCTCGGTGAGAATTTCCAGTTTTCCTAGATTAGATTTATTTTCTTACCTATTGTCCAAGAAAAAGCCACAAAAAAGAGTTAGATCTATTCATCCTTGGTCCAAGCCAGTCTGAGCCTTTGCAATTTTCTTTTCATTGCTTGCATAGTTGAATTATCGGTTGCATCGTCGTGTCGAGTTGCTGGTTTTAGTGTCTAGTTCGTTTAGAGTTTCGAGTTCTGTTCACATTAGTCACGCCACCGCTGCATCATTATCTCTTCCGCTGTCCACCACCCATCCATCAATTTCCACCACGTGCTACCCACCATTCATTGTCATAATAATAGTTGAGATCGTTCACATCTTCACTTGATCCAATCTGCATCTTATCTAGTTTGTTTTGGAAAGAGGGAGAAAAAAAGAGAGAAAAAAACGAGAAAAAAAGGAGAAAAAAAAAGTCAGAGAGAAAAAAAGGAGAGAAAGAAAAAAAAAGCGTGAGAAAAAAAAAGAGAGAAGAAAAAAAATCGGATCTATCTAGAATCAATCTCGTACCTGAATTCGGATTGGAATCTGTTTTGCGCACTGTTCAGTAAAACAGGTGTATCTTCCTCATACGAAGTCCGTTTTGGCTCCGTGAGTACTCAAATTGAAGCTAGTGACGAGTCGCATCTAAATAGTTGCAGAAGCTAGTTCAATATTTGACACCTCAAAATCGGCTCCTAAATAGGTCTTTTTGCCCTCTGAAGTTCGTCAACACAGCTTGTTCCAATTTTTCAGGCCAGTTTTAGAATTCTTTGACTCCTCATATCAACTCGGAATTGAGTGATTCTTTTTGCATTGGAAAGCTTGAGTTAGTAGCATTCTTTGAAAGAATTTATCAGAAAATTGTCTCAAACTTTTCAAGAGGAAAGTTGGAGAGAGAGTTGTTGTATATCCTTCTTGGCAGTTGTTTTTTCATCATTATTTTTGCTGCCGTTGTGATCTTCACTTATATCTTGCTGTCAAGAGCTACTTAGTATCCTTCATTGATGCTAGTTGTGCTACGTCGTGACCTCATTAGTGTTCTAGGCTCGCGTCTCTAGTCCGGTCTAGCCTAGGACCAGCACAGTACCGTCGTTGAGCGTTTATTCAACATTGCATCTTTGAATTGATTATTGCTAATCTTTTGCTACCATATATAGCCAACCCAGCTCCACATATTTCTACACCGTGTATACGTACGCTCCCCTGGCAATCGCTTTACTCAATATTCGGAGTTATTTGACACCGCTGGTTGCCGATCACCGTCTGCTGCATGGTAAGAACTTGTAAGACATTGATATTTGCTTTACTGTGAGCGTTTTACCACCACATCCTAGTAGTTATAGGAACATTATTTTTGGGTTTTGTTTCTTGTTCTACTAATCATGACAGGATCCAGAGTCAATTCATGGGCTTTGTCGATCGCGGGAGACGTGCCACCACCTTTGCAAATACCACAACCGTCACGAGAGGTGCACAAACATCCAAATGCACATGATCAGGTTAATGTATCTATACCACCATTTAATGGCCGTTTTAAACCTGCTTTATATATTGAATGGGAGTTCAACATAAAAAATATATTTGCTTCCCATAATTTCGATGAAGATAAAAAGGTTAAGGTTGCGGTTGGGTCTTTCACTGGTTATGCTTTGGTTTGGTGGAGTGAATATTGTCGGTTACACCCTGATTATATACCTACTACTTGGGATGATTTGAAACTTGCCATGCGACATACTTTCGTCCCTGCTTATTATACTCGTGACATGATTAAGAAGTTGCAACACTTAAAACAAGGTAGTGAAACTGTAACAAAATATTATGATGATTTACAAACTACCTTGTTGCATTCCTCTTTAGAAGAAAGTGAAGATGATTTTATGGATAGATTTTGGGGAGGATTAAACCGTGATATTCAAGAGATACTAATTCATGAAGAGTGTTATCCTATGGACCATTTGTTTCATCTTGCTTGCAAAGCTGAACAGGAAATAAAACGACGTGTTGGCCACGAGGAGAACAAGCGCACGGTGCACATTCCAAGAGTTGATATGATTGTTCCTTCAACTACTAGGCATACTATGACAACCACATCCGTTGTTGTCATGATAGAGGCGAGGGTGTCCCGATCTTTCGATGAGATGATAACTATCGATTTGGTGGAGACGACTTTGACGATCCGACTACAAACGTGCACGATGTTGCGCCTTAGCAATCGCTAAACCAACTCCGAGAGGTTATTGACCATGCTGGAGCACGATCAACCTGACCACGAAGGTCTATTCCTGCAAGCAATCGAAGAACGAGCAAGAATATGATAAAGCAATCTGAATATTGCGAATATATATGAAGTATTGATAATGGTGGGGATCCGGAAGCGGTCTTGGTCTGGTCGTTGGACACAAACGAAGTACACGAAGTTGCAATGGCTAACTTTTAACTAAACAAATCCCAAGGAAAAGCTACTAGATGGATCTACTTATATAGGAGCAAGGGGTGGCGGCCAAGGAGGTGGGAGGACGTCCCAAGGCAGCCTAAAACTAAATCTAGGTCGTACAAGGCCAATGGGCCCAAGTGGAGGTGATGTAACACCTTTGGACTTGTAGTTTGACTCGGATTCTGCTGCAGCATCAGATTGTTTCGTCCACAACTCAACGCTCCGGACGAATTTGAAGGTGATTCCAATTGGGTTGGAAAGTGCACGAAATCTAGTTTCCAACAAAAAAAAGAATCACCCAATTCGGAGTCCGTATGAAAAACTTGTGTGCATTTTGAGTCAGGTGTGTCTGTGCAGTCCGAATCTGAATCCAGAACGTGAGAGACCTGGACTCTATCTTCTCTTGGGCCAAAAGTGACGTGAGAGAACTTTTTGGACAGCAAATAAACATCTCTTTCTTCCTTATCTTCATATGTGGATTGTACAAATGTCCCATACACCTGCAATTAGACAAAACACAAAAGTGTGTGAAGTATTTTTGTTCTGGATAACATAAATAGATTATTGAATATTTTGCACTAGAAATCACCTGACAAATATGCATATATGCAATATTTTTGGTCATATCCAAGGTAGTCATGTCCTCATCATCCTCCCCTTCTTGAAAATAAAGCCGTCCTCGGCGTTGCTTAATCTGAAATGTGGCTAACAAAAGAGACAAGGTGTACATGTTGTATATGTATATGTCATCCATTTTTACTTCCCTTGATTTTTGCATATATGACACATGAATAGATGAGTAACTTGCATAGTTCATAAAATCTAAAGCCAAAAAATTAGCACAAGAAGTAGAAGGCATGAAAATATTGCAACTCAGTTTGCACATATAAGTGAAGCTCTTATTCATTTCAAAAGATTGACAATGTTCATCATTAAACCATCCCAACATTGGTGAATAAACCTTACTTGCATCAAATTTACATGCTACAACATGCTTAAATAAGCAAACATGCAATAAGTCATTCAACACAGAATCATCACCAAGATTAGAGGTCATATCAAAATGATTAAACATTGGTTCTTTTGCATCAATAGTTAATTCAATGGGTGCACTCAAAATTGTTGGTATTTCAGTTGTTTGATCACATGGCAAAGTCAAATTATCAACATAGTCCTCTAAAATAGGTGGTGTGATCAAAGTAGTCGGTAGCTCATCAGATGGTGCATTCAAATTGACAAGGCATTCATCATTCTCATGTAGAGATGGAAGATCAGTACCTTGGTCATTACCTCTTATGATCAACTCAGATGATGTAGCCACTCTCGGGGGCGATGTGTCACATGGTGGAGGTGATGTAGTCCTGACAACAACGGATGTGGTTGTCATAGTATGCCTAGTAGTTGAAGGAACAATCATATCAACTCTTGGAATGTGCACCGTGCGCTTGTTCTCCTCGTGGCCAACACGTCGTTTTATTTCCTGTTCAGCTTTGCAAGCAAGATGAAACAAATGGTCCATAGGATAACACTCTTCATGAATTAGTATCTCTTGAATATCACGGTTTAATCCTCCCCAAAATCTATCCATAAAATCATCTTCACTTTCTTCTAAAGAGGAATGCAACAAGGTAGTTTGTAAATCATCATAATATTTTGTTACAGTTTCACTACCTTGTTTTAAGTGTTGCAACTTCTTAATCATGTCACGAGTATAATAAGCAGGGACGAAAGTATGTCGCATGGCAAGTTTCAAATCATCCCAAGTAGTAGGTATATAATCAGGGTGTAACCGACAATATTCACTCCACCAAACCAAAGCATAACCAGTGAAAGAACCAACCGCAACCTTAACTGATAGAGGCAAAGGTGTCCCGTCTTTCGATGAGATGGTGGATTTCGCTTTGGTGGAAGTCGACTTTGACGATCCGACTACGAACGTGCGAGGACGTCGCGCCTTAGCAATCGCTAAACCAACTCCGAGAGGTTATTGACCACGCCGGAGCACGATCAACCTGACCACGAGGGTCTGTTTCCTGCGAGCAAACGAAGAACAAGCAAGAAACTAAGATTGCAATCTGGATATTGCGAATATAAGATGAAAGCTTTATTGATCAAGGTGGGGTTCTGTGACGCCTTTGTCTGGTCGTTGAACACAAACGAAGTACGCGAAGTTGCAGCTATGGCGAACTTTTAATCTAAACAAAACCCAAAGTCTAAACGATGCCCTAAGGGCTGTATATATGGAGGAAGAGGGGGGAATTTCGTGGCCCTTGGTGGAGGGGTCCGAAATCAACCCTATCTCTTGTTTCCCCACACATACGGACTCTAAAAAGAGCCTATACTTATGTATTTCGAAATTACATGGGCCTGGCCCAATAATAAGGTGACGCAGCACCTAAAATAGCCTCGGGACGAAATTTATGAAGTGGCATCTTGTATATTTCGTCCAAGGCTTCATGCACCCATTATGGTGGCTTCAAAGTCCTGAAATCATCACTTGTAACTCCGTTCTTGTTCCCCTTGCGCATGCCATCATCTCCATGCTTGTTCTTGCTCCAATGTTCATCCTTCTCCAAGCTAGGCCCTTCATTTGTAAGCAAAACAAATGTATCCAATTTAGGCAGCATCATATTCTCATGAACATTAGAATCATTACCAAGAAACGAAAGTACCTGGTAATTTAGTTGGCGTGCACGAGCTCTAGTAATTGGTCCAGTATGTATAGCAGCAGGGGCTGTGGGTGTAACAATTGTATTGATGTCCTCATCACACACCATGCAAGCGAATAATTTCACGAAAGAACAAATCAGCAACATTAACAGCATCATCACTTTTATGACATGGTATAAAGTGTGCCATTTTCGAGAATCTATCCACGACAACAAATATGCTATCCCTCCCCTTCTTTGTTCGAGGTAAACCTAAAACAAAGTCCATAGATATATCCTCCCAAGGAACACTAGGTACAGGCAAAGGCATATATAAACCATGAGGATTGAGTCGTGACTTAGCTTTTTGACATGTAGTGCAGCGAGCAATAAAACGCTCAACATCCCGTCTCATCTTTGGCCAAAAGAAATGTGTAGCAAGTACGTCCTCCGTCTTCTTCACGCCAAAGTGTCCCATTAATCCTCCTCCATGCGCCTCCTGCAACAACAAAAGACGAACGGAGCTAGCTGGAATGCATAGCTTGTTAGCACGAAACACAAATCCATCGTTAACAACAAACTTGTTCCACATTCTTCCTTCTTTACAATTATGCATTACATCTTTAAAATCAGCATCATGCACATCTTGATCTTTGATGGTCTCTAAACCAAATATTTTGAAGTCAAGTTGTGAAAGCATAGTATAGCGACGAGACAATGCATCAGCAATAACATTTTCTTTTCCCTTCTTGTGTTTAATGACATAAGGGAAAGTCTCAATGAATTCAACCCATTTAGCATGTCTACGATTCAGTTTAGCTTGACTTTTAATATGTTTCAAAGATTCATGATCAGAATGTATAACAAATTCTTTGGGCCATAAATAATGTTGCCATGTTTCTAAAGTCCGAACAAGAGCATATAATTCTTTATCATAAGTAGAATAATTCAGACTAGGCCCACTCAATTTTTCAGAAAAGTATGCAACAGGTTTGCCATCTTGTAATAACACACCTCCTAATCCAATTCCACTAGCATCACATTCAATGATGAGGACATGACTACCTTGGATATGACCAAAAATATTGCATATATGCATATTTGTCAGGTGATTTCTAGTGCAAACTATTCAATAATCTATTTATGTTATCCAGAACAAAAATACTTCACACACTTTTGTGTTTTGTCTAATTGCAGGTGTATGGGACATTTGTACAATCCACATATGAAGATAAGGAAGAAAGAGATGTTTATTTGCTGTCCAAAAAGTTCTCTCACGTCACTTTTGGCCCAAGAGAAGATAGAGTCCAAGTCTCTCACGTTCTGGATTCAGATTCGGACTGCACAGACATACCTGACTCAAAACGCACACAAGTTTTTCATACGGACTCCGAATTGGGTGATTCTTTTTTTGTTGGAAACTAGATTTCGTGCACTTTCCAACCCAATTGGAATCACCTTCAAATTCTTCCGGAGCGTTGAGTTGTGGACGAAACAATCTGATGCTGCAGCAGAATCCGAGTCAAACTACAAGTCCAAAGGTGTTACATCACCTCCACTTGGGCCCATTGGCCTTGTACGACCTAGATTTAGTTTTAGGCTGCCTTGGGACGTCCTCCCACCTCCTTGGCCGCCACCCCTTGCTCCTATATAAGTAGATCCATCTAGTAGCTTTTCCTTGGGGATTTGTTTAGTTAAAAGTTAGCCATTGCAACTTCGTGTACTTCGTTTGTGTCCAACGACCAGACCAAGACCGCTTCCGGATCCCCACCATTATCAATACTTCATATATATTTGCAATATTCAGATTGCTTTATCATATTCTTGCTCGTTCTTCGATTGCTTGCAGGAATAGACCTTCGTGGTCAGGCTGACCGTGCTTCCAGCATCGTCAGTAACCTCAGGAGATTGGTTTAGCGATTGCTAAGGCGCAACGTCATGCACGTTTGTAGTCGGATTGTCAAACTCGTCTCCACCAAATCGGTAGTTATCATCTCATCGAAAGATCGGGACACCCCGCCTCAATCAAACTGCTTTTTAGTACTACTTGTCACCCCCAAACTGATGGACAAACTGAAGTAGTCAATAGAACGTTGTCTACTATGCTTAGGGCTGTTTTGAAGAATAATAAGAAAATGTGGGAGGAATGCTTGCCTCATATTGAATTTGCTTATAATCGTTCATTGCATTCTACTACTAAGATGTGCCCTTTTGAAGTTGTGTATGGTTTCCTACCTCGTGCACCTATTGATTTGTTGCCTCTTCCATCTTCGGAGAAGGTTAATTTTGATGCTAAACAACGTGCTGTATTGATTTTAAAAATGCATGAGTTAACTAAGGAAAACATTGAGCATATGAATGCTAAATATAAACTTGCTGGAGATAAGGGTAGAAAACATGTTGTGTTTGCACCTGGAGATCTTGTTTGGTTACATTTGCATAAGGATAGATTTCCTGATTTGCACAAATCAAAGCTAATGCCACGTGCTGATGGTCCCTTTAAGGTGTTAGAGAAAATAAATGATAATGTGATGAGGACATCAATACAATTGTTACACCCACAGCCCCTGCTGCTATACATACTGGACCAATTACTAGAGCTCGTGCACGCCAACTAAATTACCAGGTACTTTCGTTTCTTGGTAATGATTCTAATGTTCATGAGAATATGATGCTGCCTAAATTGGATACATTTGTTTTGCTTACAAATGAAGGGCCTAGCTTGGAGAAGGATGAACATTGGAGCAAGAACAAGCATGGAGATGATGGCATGCGCAAGAGGAACAAGAACGGAGTTACAAGTGATGATTTCAGGACTTTGAAGCCACCATAATGGGTGCATGAAGCCTTGGACGAAATATACAAGATGCCACTTCATAAATTTCATCCCGAGGTTATTTTAGGTGCTGCGTCACCTTATTATTGGGCCAGGCCCATGTAATTTCGAAATACATAAGTATAGGCTATTTTTAGAGTCCGTATGTGTGGGGAAACAAGAGATAGGGTTGATTTCGGACCCCTCCACCAAGGGCCACGAAATTCCCCCCTCTTCCTCCATATATACAGCCCTTAGGGCATCGTTTAGACTTTGGGTTTTGTTTAGATTAAAAGTTCGCCATAGCTGCAACTTCGCGTACTTCGTTTGTGTTCAACGACCAGACAAAGGCGTCACAGAACCCCACCTTGATCAATAAAGCTTTCATCTTATATTCGCAATATCCAGATTGCAATCTTAGTTTCTTGCTTGTTCTTTGTTTGCTCGCAGGAAACAGACCCTCGTGGTCAGGTTGATCGTGCTCCGGTGTGGTCAATAACCTATCGGAGTTGGTTTAGCGATTGCTAAGGCGCGACGTCCTCGCACGTTCGTAGTCGGATCGTCAAAGTCGACTTCCACCAAAGCGAAATCCACCATCTCATCGAAAGACGGGACACCTTTGCCTCTATCAAGTGGTATCAGATTTCCAGGTTGCTCGGTGAGATTTTACAGTTTTTCGTAGTTTAGATCGAGTCTGTTCTTCATACCTACAGTCCACGAAAAAGCCAAAAAAAAATTAGGGTTAGTTCATCATATCCGAACCAATCTGAGCCTTTGCATAATCTTTTTAGGGTTTTGCTTTGTTGAATTTGCGGTTGCATCGTCGTGTCTAGTTGCTGGTCTTAGAGTCTAGTCTTTTAGAGTTTCGAGTTCTGGTCATAAGTTGTCACGCCGCCGCCGCACCATCATCATCGCCCCTGCCATCTACCACCACCGCACCGAATCCGTATCCATATACCACCACCAATCCGTGTCCATATACCACCACCGATCCATATCCATATTGATAGAGGCGAGGGTGTCCCGATCTTTCGATGAGATGATAACTATCGATTTGGTGGAGACGACTTTGACGATCCGACTACAAACGTGCACGACGTTGCGCCTTAGCAATCGCTAAACCAATCTCCTGAGGTTACTGACGATGCCGGAAGCACGGTCAGCCTGACCACGAAGGTCTATTCCTGCAAGCAATCGAAGAACGAGCAAGAATATGATAAAGCAATCTGAATATTGCAAATATATATGAGGTATTGATAATGGTGGGGATCCGTAAGCGGTCTTGGTCTGGTCGTTGGACACAAACGAAGTACACGAAGTTGCAATGGCTAACTTTTAACTAAACAAATCCCAAGGAAAAGCTACTAGATGGATCTACTTATATAGGAGCAAGGGGTGGCGGCCAAGGAGGTGGGAGGACGTCCCAAGGCAGCCTAAAACTAAATCTCGGTCGTACAAGGCCAATGGGCCCAAGTGGAGGTGATGTAACACCTTTGGACTTGTAGTTTGACTCGGATTCTGCTGCAGCATCAGATTGTTTCGTCCACAACTCAACGCTCCGGACGAATTTGAAGGTGATTCCAATTGGGTTGGAAAGTGCACGAAATCTAGTTTCCAAGAAAAAAAGAATCACCCAATTCGGAGTCCGTATGAAAAACTTGTGTGCGTTTTGAGTCAGGTATGTCTGTGCAGTCCGAATCTGAATCCAGAACGTGAGAGACTTGGACTCTATCTTCTCTTGGGCCAAAAGTGACGTGAGAGAACTTTTTGGACAGCAAATAAACATCTCTTTCTTCCTTATCTTCATATGTGGATTGTACAAATGTCCCATACACCTGCAATTAGACAAAACACAAAAGTGTGTGAAGTATTTTTGTTCTGGATAACATAAATAGATTATTGAATAGTTTGCACTAGAAATCACCTGACAAATATGCATATATGCAATATTTTTGGTCATATCCAAGGTAGTCATGTCCTCATCATTGAATGTGATGCTAGTGGAATTGGATTAGGAGGTGTGTTATTACAAGATGGCAAACCTGTTGCATACTTTTCTGAAAAATTGAGTGGGCCTAGTCTGAATTATTCTACTTATGATAAAGAATTATATGCTCTTGTTCGGACTTTAGAAACATGGCAACATTATTTATGGCCCAAAGAATTTGTTATACATTCTGATCATGAATCTTTGAAACATATTAAAAGTCAAGCTAAACTGAATCGTAGACATGCTAAATGGGTTGAATTCATTGAGACTTTCCCTTATGTCATTAAACACAAGAAGGGAAAAGAAAATGTTATTGCTGATGCATTGTCTCGTCGCTATACTATGCTTTCACAACTTGACTTCAAAATATTTGGTTTAGAGACCATCAAAGATCAAGATGTGCATGATGCTGATTTTAAAGATGTAATGCATAATTGTAAAGAAGGAAGAATGTGGAACAAGTTTGTTGTTAACGATGGATTTGTGTTTCGTGCTAACAAGCTATGCATTCCAGCTAGCTCCGTTCGTCTTTTGTTGTTGCAGGAGGCGCATGGAGGAGGATTAATGGGACACTTTGGCGTGAAGAAGACGGAGGACGTACTTGCTACACATTTCTTTTGGCCAAAGATGAGACGGGATGTTGAGCGTTTTATTGCTCGCTGCACTACATGTCAAAAAGCTAAGTCACGACTCAATCCTCATGGTTTATATATGCCTTTGCCTGTACCTAGTGTTCCTTGGGAGGATATATCTATGGACTTTGTTTTAGGTTTACCTCGAACAAAGAAGGGGAGGGATAGCATATTTGTTGTCGTGGATAGATTCTCGAAAATGGCACACTTTATACCATGTCATAAAAGCGATGATGCTGTTAATGTTGCTGATTTGTTCTTTCGTGAAATTATTCGTTTGCATGGTGTGCCAAATACTGTTGTTTCAGATCGTGATACTAAATTTCTTAGCCACTTTTGGAGATGTTTATGGGCTAAGTTGGGGACTAAACTGCTTTTTAGTACTACTTGTCACCCCCAAACTGATGGACAAACTGAAGTAGTCAATAGAACGTTGTCTACTATGCTTAGGGCTGTTTTGAAGAATAATAAGAAAATGTGGGAGGAATGCTTGCCTCATATTGAATTTGCTCATAATCATTCATTGCATTCTACTACTAAGATGTGCCCTTTTGAAGTTGTGTATGGTTTCCTACCTCGTGCACCTATTGATTTGTTGCCTCTTCCATCTTCGGAGAAGGTTAATTTTGATGCTAAACAACGTGCTGAATTGATTTTAAAAATGCATGAGTTAACTAAGGAAAACATTGAGCGTATGAATGCTAAATATAAACTTGCTGGAGATAAGGGTAGAAAACATGTTGTGTTTGCACCTGGAGATCTTGTTTGGTTACATTTGCGTAAGGATAGATTTCCTGATTTGCGCAAATCAAAGCTAATGCCACGTGCTGATGGTCCCTTTAAGGTGTTAGAGAAAATAAATGATAATGCATATAAACTTGAGCTGCCTGCAGATTTTGGGGTTAGTCCCACTTTTAACATTGCAGATTTAAAGCCTTATTTGGGTGAGGAAGATGAACTTCCGTCGAGGACGACTTCATTTCAAGAAGGGGAGGATGATGAGGACATCAATACAATTGTTACACCCACAGCCCCTGCTGCTATACATACTGGACCAATTACTAGAGCTCGTGCACGCCAACTAAATTACCAGGTACTTTCGTTTCTTGGTAATGATTCTAATGTTCATGAGAATATGATGCTGCCTAAATTGGATACATTTGTTTTGCTTACAAATGAAGGGCCTAGCTTGGAGAAGGATGAACATTGGAGCAAGAACAAGCATGGAGATGATGGCATGCGCAAGGGGAACAAGAACGGAGTTACAAGTGATGATTTCAGGACTTTGAAGCCACCATAATGGGTGCATGAAGCCTTGGACGAAATATACAAGATGCCACTTCATAAATTTCAACCCGGGGCTATTTTAGGTGCTGCGTCACCTTATTATTGGGCCAGGCCCATGTAATTTCGAAATACATAAGTATAGGCTATTTTTAGAGTCCGTATGTGTGGGGAAACAAGAGATAGGGTTGATTTCGGACCCCTCCACCAAGGGCCACGAAATTCCCCCCTCTTCCTCCATATATACAGCCCTTAGGGCATCGTTTAGACTTTGGGTTTTGTTTAGATTAAAAGTTCGCCATAGCTGCAACTTCGCGTACTTCGTTTGTGTTCAACGACCAGACAAAGGCGTCACAGAACCCCACCTTGATCAATAAAGCTTTCATCTTATATTCGCAATATCCAGATTGCAATCTTAGTTTCTTGCTTGTTCTTTGTTTGCTCGCAGGAAACAGACCCTCGTGGTCAGGTTGATCGTGCTCCGGTGTGGTCAATAACCTATCGGAGTTGGTTTAGCGATTGCTAAGGCGCGACGTCCTCGCACGTTCGTAGTCGGATCGTCAAAGTCGACTTCCACCAAAGCGAAATCCACCATCTCATCGAAAGACGGGACACCTTTGCCTCTATCAAGTGGTATCAGATTTCCAGGTTGCTCGGTGAGATTTTACAGTTTTTCGTAGTTTAGATCGAGTCTGTTCTTCATACCTACAGTCCACGAAAAAGCCAAAAAAAAATTAGGGTTAGTTCATCATATCCGAACCAATCTGAGCCTTTGCATAATCTTTTTAGGGTTTTGCTTTGTTGAATTTGCGGTTGCATCGTCGTGTCTAGTTGCTGGTCTTAGAGTCTAGTCTTTTAGAGTTTCGAGTTCTGGTCATAAGTTGTCACGCCGCCGCCGCACCATCATCATCGCCCCTGCCATCTACCACCACCGCTCCGAATCCGTATCCATATACCACCACCAATCCGTGTCCATATACCACCACCGATCCATATCCATATACTACCACCGCTACCACCACCGCTGCCATATACCACCACCATATAACCACCACCAATCCGAGTTCCTTGCTTATTAGGGTTGTTTTCGAGATCCATCTAGTTTCCGATTCGTGTTTCCTTGCCGGAGTAGGTTTCGGAAAAAAAAGTCGGGTAGCCACGCTCCGTTTTGATGAGGACATCAATACAATTGTTACACCCACAACCCCTGCTGCTATACATACTAGACCAATTACTAGAGCTCGTGCACGCCAACTAAATTACCAGGTACTTTCGTTTCTTGGTAATGATTCTAATGTTCATGAGAATATGATGCTGCCTAAATTGGATACATTTGTTTTGCTTACAAATGAAGGGCCTAGCTTGGAGAAGGATGAACATTGGAGTAAGAGCAAGAATGGAGTTACAAGTGATGATTTCAGGACTTTGAAGCCACCATAATGGGTGCATGAAGCCTTGGACGAAATATACAAGATGCCACTTCATAAATTTCGTCCCGAGGCTATTTTAGGTGCTGCGTCACCTTATTATTGGGCCAGGCCCATGTAATTTCGAAATACATAAGTATAGGCTATTTTTAGAGTCCGTATGTGTGGGGAAACAAGAGATAGGGTTGATTTCGGACCCCTCCACCAAGGGCCACGAAATTCCCCCCTCTTCCTCCATATATACAGCCCTTAGGGCATCGTTTAGACTTTGGGTTTTGTTTAGATTAAAAGTTCGCCATAGCTGCAACTTCGCGTACTTCGTTTGTGTTCAACGACCAGACAAAGGCGTCACAGAACCCCAGCTTGATCAATAAAGCTTTCATCTTATATTCGCAATATCCAGATTGCAATCTTAGTTTCTTGCTTGTTCTTCGTTTGCTCGCAGGAAACAGACCCTCGTGGTCAGGTTGATCGTGCTCCGGCGTGGTCAATAACCTATCAGAGTTGGTTTAGCGATTGCTAAGGCGCGACGTCCTCGCACGTTCGTAGTCGGATCGTCAAAGTCGACTTCCACCAAAGCGAAATCCACCATCTCATCGAAAGACGGGACACCTTTGCCTCTATCATAATGCATATAAACTTGAGCTACCTGCAGATTTTGGGGTTAGTCCCACTTTTAACATTGCAGATTTGAAGCCTTATTTGGGTGAGGAAGATGAGTTTCCGTCGAGGACGACTTCATTTCAAGAAGGGGAGGATGATGAGGACATCAATACCATTGTTACACCCACAGCCCCTACTGCTACATATACGGGACCAATTACTAGAGCTCACGCACGCCAATTAAATTATCAGGTACTTTCGTTTCTTGGTAATGATTCTAATGTTCATGAGAATATGATGCTGCCTAAATTGGATACATTTGTTTTGCTTACAAATGAAGGGCCTAGCTTGGAGAAGGATGAACATTGGAGCAAGAACAAGCATGGAGATGATGCCATGCGCAAGGGGAACAAGAACGGAGTTACAAGTGATGATTTCAGGACTTTGAAGCCACCATAATGGGTGCATGAAGCCATGGACGAAATATACAAGATGCCACTTCATAAATTTCGTCCCGAGGCTATTATAGGTGCTGCTTCACCTTTTTATTGGGCCAGGCCCATGTAATTTTGAAATACATAAGTATAGGCTATTTTTAGAGTCCGTATGTGTGGGGAAACAAGAGATAGGGTTGATTTCAGACCCCTCCACCAAGGGCCACGAAATTCCCCCTCTCTTCCTCCATATATACAGCCCTTAGGGCACCGTTTAGACTTTGGGTTTTGTTTAGATTAAAAGTTCGCCATAGCTGCAACTTCGCGTACTTCGTTTGTGTTCAACGACCAGACAAAGGCGTCACAGAACCCCACCTTGATCAATAAAGCTTTCATCTTATATTCGCAATATCTAAATTGCAATCTTAGTTTCTTGCTTGTTCTTCGTTTGCTCACAGGAAACAGACCCTCGTGGTCAGGTTGATCGTGCTCCGGCATGGTCAATAACCTCTCGGAGTTGGTTTAGCGATTGCTAAGGCGCGACGTCCTCGCACGTTCGTAGTCGGATCGTCAAAGTCGACTTCCACCAAAGCGATATCCATCATCTCATCGAAAGACGGGACACCTTTGCCTCTATCAGACTACCTTGGATATGACCAAAAATATTGCATATATGCATATTGATGAGGACATGACTACCTTGGATATGACCAAAAATATTGCATATATGCATATTTGTCAGGTGATTTCTAGTGCAAACTATTCAATAATCTATTTATGTTATCCAGAACAAAAATACTTCACACACTTTTGTGTTTTGTCTAATTGCAGGTGTATGGGACATTTGTACAAACCACATATGAAGATAAGGAAGAAAGAGATGTTCATTTGCTGTCCAAAAAGTTCTCTCACGTCACTTTTGGCCCAAGAGAAGATAGAGTCCAAGTCTCTCACGTTCTGGATTCAGATTCGGACTGCACAGACATACCTGACTCAAAACGCACACAAGTTTTTCATACGGACTCCGAATTGGGTGATTCTTTTTTTGTTGGAAACTAGATTTCGTGCACTTTCCAACCCAATTAGAATCACCTTCAAATTCGTCCGGAGCGTTGAGTTGTGGACGAAACAATCTGATGCTGCAGCAGAATCCGAGTCAAACTACAAGTCCAAAGGTGTTACATCACCTCCACTTGGGCCCATTGGCCTTGTACGACCTAGATTTGGTTTTAGGCTGCCTTGGGACGTCCTCCCACCTCCTTGGCCGCCACCCCTTGCTCCTATATAAGTAGATCCATCTACTAGCTTTTCCTTGGGATTTGTTTAGTTAAAAGTTAGCCATTGCAACTTCGTGTACTTCGTTTGTGTCCAACGACCAGACCCAGACCGCTTCCGGATCCCCACCTTTATCAATACTTCATACATATTTGCAATATTCAGATTGCTTTTATCATATTCTTGCTCGTTCTTCGATTGCTTGCAGGAATAGACCTTCGTGGTCAGGTTGATCGTGCACCGGCGTGGTCAATAACCTCTGGAGATTGGTTTTGCGATTGCTAAGGCGCAACGTCGTGCACGTTTGTAGTCGGATCGTCAAAGTCGACTCCACCAAATCGATAGTTACCATCTCATCGAAAGATCGGGACACCCCCGCCTCTATCACATATTTGTCAGGTGATTTCTAGTGCAAACTATTCAATAATCTATTTATGTTATCCAGAACAAAAATACTTCACACACTTTTGTGTTTTGTCTAATTGCAGGTGTATGGGACATTTGTACAATCCACATATGAAGATAAGGAAGAAAGAGATGTTTATTTTCTGTCCAAAAAGTTCTACCACGTCACTTTTGGCCCAAGAGAAGATAGAGTCCAAGTCTCTCACGTTCTGGATTCAGATTCGGACTGCACAGACATACCTGACTCAAAACGCCCACAACTTTTTCATACGGACTCCAAATTGGGTGATTCTTTCTTTGTTGGAAACTAGATTTTGTGCACTTTCCAACCCAATTGGAATCACCTTCAAATTCGTCTGGAGCGTTGAGTTATGGACGAAACAATCTGATGCTGCAGCAGAATCCGAGTCAAACTACAAGTCCAAAGGTGTTACATCACCTCCACTTGGGCCCATTGGCCTTGTACGACCTAGGGTTAGTTTTAGGCTTCCTTGGGACATCCTCCGACCTCCTTGGCCGTCACCCCTTGCTCCTATATAAGTAGATCCATCTAGTAGCTTTTCCCTTGGGATTTGTCTAGTTAGAAGTTAGCCATTGCAACTTCGTGTACTTCGTTTGTGTCCAACGACCAGACCAAGACCGCTTACGGATCCCCACCATTATCAATACTTCATATATATTTGCCATATTCAGATTGCTTTATCATATTCTTGCTCGTTCTTTGATTGCTTGCAGGAATAGACCTTCGTCGTCAGGCTGACCGTGCTTCCGGCATCGTCAGTAACCTCAGGAGATTGGTTTAGCGATTGCTAAGGCGCAACGTCGTGCATGTTTGTAGTCAGATCGTCAAAGTCAACTCCGCCAAATTGATAGTTATCATCTCATTGAAAGATCGGGACACCCCGCCTCTATCAGACTATGCATATGACATTAAAATAAACCCGATTTGCACATATGGCATAGATGACAAGCCCATGGTTATTGGCATTTGTTTTTCTTGTGGTGATATTGATAGGCTCCCTTTGCATCAATTATCTAATGTGCCATGCCATGACCACCGAGCTTCGAACATGCATTGTTTGCCATGTTGTCCATTTTCTCCATATTATGCTTCCGATATTGCTCATGAGGAGACCCCCATAGTTTCCTCATACCCATTAGGAGATTTTGATCCATCCTATGATTTGCATGATTTCCATGATTGTGTGCACCATATGCTCCCCATGAATAAACATGATATTGATGTGCCATATACTTGTTTGCTCAATTTGTGTCCCCATCGTGTCATACATAACAACTATTCTTTCATGATGGATGACATGTTCATATACCATGCCTCAAATTTCTTTGAGCATTGCTTATCTTGTGCTAACTCACACGTGCACGTACACATCATGATGGATGATGTGTACATTCACCACACACACAATTTCTTTCGTTTGTGTCTCTTTTGTGTAGGTATCCATGAATACTTGTCAACCTCGCAATCCCACGAGTTGACAAAACGAGCTCTAGAGAGCAACGATGATTTGGGATCTCATGGATTGTTTTTCCCGCCGATCACTTTGCGCAAAGACTTCGCGCATTTCTTCTACATGGCCCTCACTTGGCTATGGGTTGTTCTCCATTATATATCCTTTGCCCATATTGCCATGTTCACTTCTCATGATATGCTCATTCCTATGCCTTTTTCCATGCATTTGTGACCCATGCTTTGCATTACACATGATGATTGATTCTAGTACTTGTATGTGTATTTGCAAGCTTGGTGGAGATATCACTTGTTATTGCCATGTTCTATTCATGACCCATTCCTATGATGATACTTTCATCTTGCTTTGTGCCCGTGCTTGCGATATGTCATGTGCATTGTCTATGCCTAGTATTTGCTCACATGACATGGTTGCCATGATTTACTCTATTGTGTTGTATCTTCGCTCCACTAGTTTGCACGACTTGATCTCTATGCCTGGTCATGTTGCATCACCCATGATTCATACTTGCTCATCTCATGCGGTTGATGACAACCATCTATATGCTTTGCACATGATTGATATTGCTTCTTGTCATATATCTCCATGTGTTGCCTCTCCCATGCTAAATGACTTGCCATGTATGGAGTGCAACAATGCTTATAGTCTTGCTCATAGGATTGCCCCCATAGCATTCTCACATATGTTTGGAGATTTTGACATATTCCTTGTGAAGCATGCTTGTCTTACCTCTTTGCACCATATACCTAGTGCCTTGAATATCGCCATTGTTGCATCATATTATTCATGCACTTGTGCTTCTAATGGTTATGTGCAAGAGAAGAGAACCATCATGATAGATGATGTGTTTATCTACCATGCACATTCATTCTTTGTTTTGTTGTGTGCATGTGTAGGATACTTGGACTTTGTGTCGACTTCCACTTCACGTGAGTTGACCATTCGAGCTCTTGAGAGCGAGCCTCATACATTCGACCACGACTCGCTTCTACACCACATTTCCTACCACTTCGGCATTGTGAAGGACGCACAAGGATATGCTTTCGAGGTGATATCATTCTATCTCGAGAACACCCAAACAATGCGCATGCATATTGTGGATCATACTTCATGTGTTGTTTGCTCCATGACACTTTGCACACATGCTAGCGATCTTGCTTCTACTTATCATTACCACATTGCCATGCCACATGATATATATGCCTTGTGTGTTGCATCTAGTTCTTCACATATGCCATGTCCCTTTGTTATCACATGCTTGACTTGATTGCCTCACACATGTTGAACAATTGCTCTTTCCATTGTGTTGATGCCACAATATCTTCACTACACCCTATGCACGTTATGCTTGGATTGTCTTGCACTTGCCCCATGTGTTTAGACATTTCACTATATTTGGTGTTGTGAATGACTCTTATGCCTACCATAGACCGTTCATTGAGCACTTTATGCATGCTTGTTCCCATGATGTACTTGATTGTGCTCAATTTATATGCTCAAATGCCATGCCACACTTCTTTGTCAAACCATATGTTTGATGAGGACATCAATACCATTGTTACACCCACAGCCCCTGCTGCTATACATACTGGACCAATTACTAGAGCTCGCGCACGCCAACTAAATTACCAGGTACTTTCGTTTCTTGGTAATGATTCTAATGTTCATGAGAATATGATGCTGCCTAAATTGGATACATTTGTTTTGCTTACAAATGAAGGGCCTAGCTTGGAGAAGGATGAACATTGGAGCAAGAACAAGCATGGAGATGATGGCATGCGCAAGGGGAACAAGAACAGAGTTACAAGTGATGATTTCAGGTCTTTGAAGCCTCCATAACAAGTGCATGAAGCCTTGGACGAAATATACAAGATGTCACTTCATAAATTTCGTCCAGAGGCTATTATAGGTGCTGCGTCACCTTTTTATTGGGCCTGGCCCATTTAATTTCGAAATACATAAGTATAGGCTATTTTTAGAGTCCGTATGTGTGGGGAAACAAGAGATAGGGTTGATTTCGGACCCCTCCACCAAGGGCCACGAAATTCCCCCTCTCTTCCTCCATATATACAGCCCTTAGGGCACCGTTTAGACTTTGGGTTTTGTTTAGATTAAAAGTTCGCCATAGCTGCAACTTCGCGTACTTCGTTTGTGTTCAACGACCAGACAAAGGCGTCACAGAACCCCACCTTGATCAATAAAGTTTTCATCTTATATTCGCAATATCCAGATTGCAATCTTAGTTTCTTGCTTGTTCTTCGTTTGCTCGCAGGAAACAGACCCTCGTGGTCAGGTTGATCGTGCTCCGGCGTGGTCAATAACCTCTCGGAGTTGGTTTAGCGATTGCTAAGGCGCGACGTCCTCGCACGTTCGTAGTCGGATCGTCAAAGTCGACTGCCACCAAAGTGATATCCATCATCTCATCGAAAGACGGGACACCTTTGCCTCTATCAAGTGGTATCAGATTTCCAGGTTGCTCGGTGAGATTTTACAGTTTTTCGTAGTTTAGATCGAGTCTGTTCTTCATACCTACAGTCCACGAAAAAGCCACAAAAAAAATTAGGGTTAGTTCATCATATCCGAACCAATCTGAGCCTTTGCATAATCTTTTTAGGGTTTTGCTTTGTTGAATTTGCGGTTGCATCGTCGTGTCTAGTTGCTGGTCTTAGAGTCTAGTCTTTTAGAGTTTCGAGTTCTGGTCATAAGTTGTCACGCCGCCGCCGCACCATCATCATCGCCCCTGCCATCTACCACCACCGCTTATCCGCCACCGCTCCGAATCCGTATCCATATACCACCACCGATTCATATACCACCACCGATTCATATCCATATCTGATGAGGACATCAATACAATTGTTACACCCACAGCCCCTGCTGCTATACATACTGGACCAATTACTAGAGCTCGTGCACGCCAACTAAATTACCAGGTACTTTCGTTTCTTGGTAATGATTCTAATGTTCATGAGAATATGATGCTGCCTAAATTGGATACATTTGTTTTGCTTACAAATGGAGGGCCTAGCTTGGAGAAGGATGAACATTGGAGCAAGAACAAGCATGGAGATGATGCCATGCGCAAGGGGAACAAGAACGGAGTTACAAGTGATGATTTCAGGACTTTGAAGCCACCATAATGGGTGCATGAAGCCTTGGACGAAATATACAAGATGCCACTTCACAAATTTCGTCCCGAGGCTATTTTAGGTGCTGCGTCACCTTATTATTGGGCCAGGCCCATGTAATTTCGAAATACATAAGTATAGGCTATTTTTAGAGTCCGTATGTGTGGGGAAACAAGAGATAGGGTTGATTTCGGACCCCTCCACCAAGGGCCACGAAATTCCCCCCCTCTTCCTCCATATATACAGCCCTTAGGGCATCGTTTAGACTTTGGGTTTTGTTTAGATTAAAAGTTCGCCATAGCTGCAACTTCGCGTACTTCGTTTGTGTTCAACGACCAGACAAAGGCGTCACAGAACCCCACCTTGATCAAGAAAGCTTTCATCTTATATTCGCAATATCCAGATTGCAATCTTAGTTTCTTGCTTGTTCTTCGTTTGCTCGCAGGAAACAGACCCTCGTGGTCAGGTTGATCGTGCTCCGGCGTGGTCAATAACCTCTCGGAGTTGGTTTAGCGATTGCTAAGGCGCGACGTCCTCGCACGTTCGTAGTCGGATCGTCAAAGTCGACTTCCACCAAAGCGATATCCATCATCTCATCGAAAGACGGGACACCTTAGCCTCTATCAAGTGGTATCAGATTTCCAGGTTGCTCGGTGAGATTTTACAGTTTTTCGTAGTTTAGATCGAGTCTGTTCTTCATACCTACAGTCCACGAAAAAGCCACAAAAAAAAATTAGGGTTAGTTCATCATATCCGAACCAATCTGAGCCTTTGCATAATCTTTTTAGGGTTTTGCTTTGTTGAATTTGCGGTTGCATCGTCGTGTCTAGTTGCTGGTCTTAGAGTCTAGTCTTTTAGAGTTTCGAGTTCTGGTCATAAGTTGTCACGCCGCCGCCGCACCATCATCATCACCACTGCCATCTACCACCACCGCTTATCCGCCACCGCTTCGAATCCGTATCCATATACCACCACAGCTGTCATATACCACCACTGCTGCCATCTACCACCATATATCCACCACCAATCCGAGTTCTTGTCATATTAGGTTTGTTTTCGAGATCCATCTAGATTCCGATTCGTGTTTCCTTGCCGGAGTAGGTTTCGGAAAAAAAAAGAAGAGTCGGGTAGCCACGCTCCGTTTAGGCCCAAAATTTTTCAAAAACGCATTTTTCGAAAAATTTTCTGGCTATCCTATTTTTAGGTGTTCCTGAGTGTTTTGAGACAAGTGCCATTATAGGAAGTTTTTTTTGACCCGTTTCCAGTTTTTGGGTCCGGGCAGTCAAAAAAAAAAAATTGGTCAAAAAAATTTCGTGCCCATCCTGTCAGTTTGAGCTAAGAAGAGTTTTGAGACACTCGCCATTATAGTGATTTTTCGCAAAAAAAAAAGCAGCGCAAAACAAAAGAGAGCAAAAAAAAAGAGCGAAAAAAATTCCAGAGTGTGCTTTTCCCTTGTTTACGTGTAGCGCCGTGATTTTGTTAGTGTTCTAGGCTCGCGTCTCTAGCACAGTCTAGCCTAGGACCAGCACAGTACCGTCGTTGAGCGTTTATTCAACTTTGCATCTCTGAATTGATTATTGCTGACCCTTTTTGCTACCATATTATAAGCCTTCCCAGCTCCACATACATCTACGTCGTGCGTTTGACTCTCCCTGGTAATCGCTCTATCCAAGCTTTGAGAGTTTTTGACTAACAACGGTTGCCGATCACCGCCTGCTGCTGGGTAAGAACTGGTAAGAATTTGAGATTTGCTTGACGGATTTGTGACACCCACCACCACCACTTGTTCGTAGTCTGTAGGATCATATTCTTGTGTGTTTCTATTGCTGCTAACCATGCCAGGATCACAAGCCGACGAGATTGACTGGGAGAATTTATCGAACAAGGAGCTTCATGATAAGTTTCAGCAAATGATGACTGAACATGTGCAAGATGTGCTGAACAATTTTGAAGAGGCCATGGAGAAGATCACTGGCTTTGAGAAGACGTTCGAAACAAAGCTCGATAACAAGTTTAATGAATTGCTTGCGCATCTTCCACCACCACCACCCGCTGCAGCTAACGCACCTCTCCAACAACAACAACAACGACTACCTCCACGTCGCGAAGCAGATATCCGCCGAGCAAGCCGTGTTCCTCTTGCGTTTTGCCAAACTGTTGGTGCTGCTGTTGATACTTCTGTGGCTCCTGCTACTGATGCGGAGGAGGATGATTATGTGGGAGATTATGAGGATGAGGTTGATCAAAATCAACACTACGTGCAGCCACCTGTACCACCACCAGCAGGTCGACCTCAGGTATATATTCGTAATGGTAGGCCTGCACCACCACCTCAGGTACGAGATGATGTCCATATTCCTAAACTGAAATTGAATATTCCACCATTTGAGGGTAGATATGTTCCTGATATATATCTTACTTGGGAGTTAGAAACTGAACAACGATTTACATGTTTACAATATCCTGAGGAGAGACGAGTTGCTGCTGTCGTTTGTGCTTTCACTAGTTTTGCATGTTTATGGTGGTCTGAACATTGTAGATTATATCCTATTCCAACTACTTGGGCTGCTTTGAAAACTGCTATGCGTACGCGTTGGGTTCCACCATATTATCAACGTGAATTGCTTCAAAAATTGCAGCGTTTAAGACAAGGGAAAAATTCTGTAGAAGAATATTATCAGGAATTACAAACTGGCATGATTAGATGTGGTATTGTTGAGGAGAATGAAGCTATGCTTGCACGTTTTCTGGGTGGATTAAATAGAGAGATTCAGACCATTCTAGACTATAATGAGTATACTAATATCACTCGTTTATTCCATCTTGCTTGTAAAGCTGAACGTGAAGTGCAGGATCTACAAGCATTGGGGCGAACTAACTTTTCTGCAAGCCGACCTTCATCATGGACACCACGTGCATCTTCTACTTCAACTGCACCAGCACCTCCATCCGGTGCCACCTCCAGCCATGATACAAGAAAACAGGCACAACCACCATTATCTGCCAAGAGCGCACCTGCGGGGCCTGCACAACGTTTTTCTTCTTCCATGGCATCAACAGGGCACATAAGTGATATTATTTGTCGTGGTTGTAAGGGAGGAGGTCATTATGCGAGAGAATGCAAATCTCCGCGTGTGATGATTGCTACCGCGGATGGTGGATATGAGTCCGCTAGTGACTATGATGAGGAGACTTTGGCTCTTATTACACGTGAAGAACATGGTGGAGATGATTCTGATCATGAGACGCAATACATGGCTCCTGAAGACGCTGACAGGTATGAATGTTTAGTTGCTCAACGTGTTTTGAGTGTGCAGGTCACACAAGCTGAGCAAAATCAGAGGCACAATTTGTTCCATACCAAGGGAGTTGTGAAGGAACGTTCTGTGCGCGTCATCATAGACAGAGGGAGCTGCAACAACTTGGCTAGCATGGAGATGGTGGAGAAGCTTTCTCTCACCACAAGACCTGATGAGGACATGAATACCTTGGATATGACCAAAAATATTGCATATATGCATATTTGTCAGGTGATTTCTAGTGCAAACTATTCAATAATCTATTTATGTTATCCAGAACAAAAATACTTCACACACTTTTGTGTTTTGTCTAATTGCAGGTGTATGGGACATTTGTACAATCCACATATGAAGATAAGGAAGAAAGAGATGTTTATTTGCTGTCCAAAAAGTTCTTTCACGTCACTTTTGGCCCAAGAGAAGATAGAGTCCAAGTCTCTCACGTTCTGGATTCAGATTCGGACTGCACAGACATACCTGACTCAAAACACCCACAAGTTTTTCATACGGACTCCGAATTGGGTGATTCTTTTTTTGTTGGAAACTATATTTCGTGCACTTTCCAACCCAATTGGAATCACCTTCAAATTCGTCCGGAGCGTTGAGTTGTGGACGAAACAATCTGATGCTGCAGCAGAATCCGAGTCAAACTACAAGTCCAAAGGTGTTACATCACCTCCACTTGGGCCCATTGGCCTTGTACGACCTAGATTTAGTTTTAGGCTGCCTTGGGACGTCCTCCCACCTCCTTGGCCGCCACCCCTTGCTCCTATATAAGTAGATCCATCTAGTAGCTTTTTGCTTGGGTTTTGTTTAGATTAAAAGTTCGCCATAGCTGCAACTTCGCGTACTTCGTTTGTGTTCAACGACCAGACAAAGGCGTCACAGAACCCCACCTTGATCAATAAAGCTTTCATCTTATATTCGCCATATCCAGATTGCAATCTCAGTTTCTTGCTTGTTCTTCGTTTGCTCGCAGGAAACAGACCCTCGTGGTCAGGTTGATCGTGCTCCGGCGTGGTCAATAACCTCTCGGAGTTGGTTTAGCGATTGCTAAGGCGCGACGTCCTCGCACGTTCGTAGTCGGATCGTCAAAGTCGACTTCCAACAAAGCGATATCCATCATCTCATCGAAAGACGGGACACCTTTGCCACTATCAAGTGGTATCAGTTTTCAGGTTGCTCGGTGAGAATTTCTAGTTTTCCTAGATTAGATTTATTTTCTTACCTATTGTCCAAGAAAAAGCCACACAAAAAAAAGTTAGATCTGTTCATCCTTTATCCAAGCCAGTCTGAGCCTTTGCAATTTTCTATTCATTGCTTGCATAGTTGAATTATCGGTTGCATCGTCGTGTCAGTTGCTGGTCTTAGCGTCTAGTTCCTTTAGAGTTTCGAGTTCTGTTCACATTAGTCACGCCGCCGCTGCATCATTATCCGTTCCGCTGTCCACCATCTCATCTATTAATTTCCACCACGTGCTACGCACTGTTCATTGTCATAATCATAGTTGAGGTCATTCACATCTTCGCCTGATCCAATCTGCATCTTATCTAGTTTGTCTTGGAAAAAAAAGAAGATAGAGAAAAAAAAGGAAAGAAAAAAAAAGAAAAAGAGAGAAGAAAAAGAAAAAAAAGCGTGAGAAAAAAAAGAGAAGAAAAAAAATTGGATCTATCTAGAATCAATCTCGTACCTGAATTCGGATTGGAATCTGTTTTGTGCACTGTTCAGTAAACAGCTTGGCTATTGTTTCACATCATTATCTTTACTGCCGTTGTGATCTTCACTTATATCTTGCTGTCCAGAGCTACTTTGTATCCTTCATTGATGCTGGTTGTGCTACGACGTGACCTCATTAGTGTTCTAGGCTCGCGTCTCTAGTTCGGTCTAGCCTAGGACCAGCACAGTACCGTCGTTGAGCGTTTATTCAACATTGCATCTTTGAATTGATTATTGCTAATCTTTTGCTACCATATATAGCCAACCCAGCTCCACATATTTCTACACCGTGTATACGTACGCTCCCCTGACAATCACTTTACTCAATATTCGGAGTTACTTGACACCGCTGGTTGCCTATCACCGCCTGCTGCATGGTAAGAACGTGTAAGACATTGATATTTGCTTTACTGTGAGCGTTTTACCACCACATCCTAGTAGTTATAGGAACATTATTTTTGGGTTTTGTTTCTTGTTCTACTAATCATGACAGGATCCAGAGTCAATTCATGGGCTTCGTCGATCGCGGGAGACGTGCCACCACCTTTGCAAATACCACAACCGTCACGAGAGGTGCACAAACATCCAAATGCACATGATCAGGTTAATGTATCTATACCACCATTTAATGGCCGTTTTAAACCTGCTTTATATATTGAATGGGAGTTCGACATAAAAAATATATTTGCTTCCCATAATTTCGATGAACATAAAAAGGTTAAGGTTGCGGTTGGTTCTTTTACTGGTTATGCTTTGGTTTGGTGGAGTGAATATTGTCGGTTACACCCTGATTATATACCTACTACTTGGGATGATTTGAAACTTGCCATGCGACATACTTTCGTCCCTGCTTATTATACTCGTGACATGATTAAGAAGTTGCAACAC
>NW_021181169.1:0-820 GCF_002162155.2 Triticum dicoccoides | reverse complement strand
CCCCCCCCTTGTGGACCGCCTTTTCAGTTTTTTTTAAAAAGATAAAAATGTCAAAAAAATAAAAGACTATAATTTGCCATGTGATATGTGGTCTAGTTGTTGAGAAAATTTACAAATATAAATTTCGACTTTATTTGTAAAATCTCTCTGGAAATTTGTAAAATGGGCATAACTTTTGCATATGAACTCAGATTAAAAAGTTTTATATATGAAAAATCATCTACTCGAAAAGTTACATCCAAATTTAATTGGGGCAACCCCGTTAAACATTTTCAAAATCCCCAAAAACCTAACACAAAAAAAGTTACGGGGCTTTCAAGATCTAGAGGCAAAAAATTCAAAAAAAAAGGTTTGGGATACTTTGTACATATGCATGACCGATTTGGAATGATTCCAAGGGAAACAAAACAAACCTTTCTCAAATTCATTGCGGCAACTTACACCTAGTGCACTTGAACTTGGAGAAAGTCACTTCTTTCATCAAAGCATAAGCTTCATGAACGGAACACGAAGGCATTGCTTACAAGGTTTTCAACACTAGGTTGATGTTCAGCATGAATCATGGGGGAGACAAAAATGCTGCTGATGGGCTCAACAACAACTCATCAGAATCTTCCATATTACCGGACTTCCACCATCATGTGAACACGGTGATAGCAATGGTCAGACCAAAAGATGTAATGGTGTATGCTCGAGGGATCAACCACGAGTAAGACAACATTACGAAAATCGTTGGTTCTGATTTGACTTGACGATAGCCCATACTCAAGTCAAAGTCTTGACAAGGCAATAGATCCAACAACTGATCACGAGGACCAAT
>NW_021181168.1:0-1003 GCF_002162155.2 Triticum dicoccoides | reverse complement strand
ATATTCTGGAATTTCCTGATTTAAATTAAATCCAGAAAATCAATTACTGCGTCAGCCTGACATCAGTGTGACGTCAGCAGGTCAACGGAACAGGTCTGGGTCAAACCTGACAGTGGGTCCCGCATGTCAGGGTGATTATTTTAATTAAAATTTAATTAAAACTAATCCTGTTTAATTAACAGGGCTGGGCCCCACCTGTCATTGACTCAGGGGAGTCAACCAGGGCCCACCCGTGGTCAAAGTCAAAGCCAGCGACGCCGGCGTTTAGCCGCCGGCGAGCCCGACGCGGCGGCGGGAGTGGTTTTGGCCATTTCGGCCACCAAATGGGCCGCGGAGACCACCGGAGTGGAGCTGAGGACAAACCGCAGCTCTTGGCGGAGTCCGTTGGGGTCGGGGTGGCCGGAGTTGGCGCCGGCGACGACTTTGGCGGCCACCGGGGCTTGGTCGAAGATGAACTTGGCGCTAGAGGGGTCGGTGAGGCTCGTGGAGTGGCTAGCTAGGTGTTGTGGGACTCGGTGAGTAAGATGGACACCATCTTGTGGCCGGAGTGTGGCCGGAAGCACGTCGGCGACGAGGTCCGCGACGACGCGTGCGGGTGAGCTTGGTGTGCTCGCTGTGGTGCACGAGAGAGAGAAAGAGAGGAAGGGGAAGTTAGCCCAGCTCACTGCGGTCTTGATGGAGAGGACGGCGTGGTCGGGGACGAGCTGCTGCGGCGGCGACGGCGAAGGGGATCTCCGGCGATGGCGGTTCGGGCGAGGTTGGTGCGGCGGCTTCGGGGCACGCGAGCGCTCGGGGCTCGACTCGCTCGAAGAAGTGGAGGACGGCGGAGCTTCTGGACACGGTGGCGCGGCGTGGAGACGAAGGGGAGCACTGCTACGGCGGAGGTGCGGCGACGGTGGCGTCGGCCATGGCGTGGGAGCGCGAGGGAGAGGAACTGGGGGCGAATGGAGATGTCCAGGAGGGTCGGGGCGCGACGTGGAGCTCGTCCAGGCCATCAGGGCGG
>NW_021181167.1:0-1812 GCF_002162155.2 Triticum dicoccoides | reverse complement strand
TAGAAAGAATTAAACTCTCTTGCTTCACTTATATCTATTTAGAGAGATGACAGGAATTGGTCATTCACATGGTTAGTCATAAAATCCTACATAAACTTGTAGATTGCTGAATATGATATGTTTGATTCCTTGCAATAGTTTTGCGATATAAAGGTGGTGATATTAGAGTCATGCTAGTGGGTGGTTGTGGTAGTAGAAATACTTGTGTTGAGATTTGTGATTCCCGTAGCATGCACGTATGGTGAACCGCTTTGTGATGAACTTGGAGCACAATTTTATTTATTGATTGTCTTCCTTATGAGTGGCGGTCGGGGACGAGCGATGGTCTTTTCCTACCAATATATCCCTAGGAGCATGTGCGTAGTACTTTGTTTTCAATGGCTTGTAGATTTTTGCAATAAGTATATGAGTTCTTTATGACTAATGTTGAGTCCATGGATTATACGCACTCTCACCCTTCCATCATTGCTAGCCTCTTCGGTACCGTGCATTGCCCTTTCTCACCTCGAGAGTTGGTGCAAACTTCGCCGGTGCATCCAAACCCCATGATATGATACGCTCTGTCACACATAAGGCTCCTTATATCTTCCTCAAAACAGCCACCATACCTACCTATCATGGCATTTCCATAGCCATTCCGAGATATATTGCCATGCAACTTCCATCATCATCATCATATACATGACTTGAGCATTCATTGTCATATTGCTTTGCATGATCGTAAGATAGCTAGCATGATGTTTTCATGGCTTGTCCGTTTTTTGATGTCATTGCTACGCTAGATCATTGCACATCCCGGTACACCGCCGGAGGCATTCATATAGAGTCATATCTTTGTTCTAGATATTGAGTTGTAAGTAAATAAAAGTGTGATGATCATCATTATTAGAGCATTGCCCCAGTGAGGAAAGGATGATGGAGACTATGATTCCCCCACAAGTCGGGATGAGACTTCGGACTTTATGAAAAATAAAAGAGGCCAAAGAAGCCCAAATAAAAAAAGAGGCCAAAGAAGGCCACCAAAAAGAAAGGAAAAAATAAAAAATGAAAAAGAAAAAAATGAGAGAAAAAGAGAGAAGGGGCAATGTTACTATCCTTTTACCACACTTGTGCTTTAGAGTAGCACCATGTTATTCATAGAGAGAGTCTCCTATGCTTTCACTTTCATATACTAGTGGGAATTTTCATTATAGAACTTGGCTTGTATATTCCGATGATGGGCTTCCTCAAGTGCCCGAGGTCTTCATGAGCAAGCAAGTTGGATGCACACCCACTTAGTTTTCAGTTTGAGCTTTCATACACTTATAGCTCTAGTGTATCCGTTGCATGGCAATCCCTACTCACTCACATTGATATCTATTGATGGGCATCTCCATAGCCCGTTGATACGCCTAGTTGATGTGAGACTATCTTCTCCTTTTTGCCTTGTCCACAACCACCATTCTATTCCATCTATAGTGTTATGTCCATGGCTCACACTCATGTATTGCGTGAAAGTTGAAAAAGTTTGAGTTACTAGAGTATGAAACAATTGATTGGCTTGTCATCGGGGTTGTGCATGATTAAATACTTTGTGTGATGAAGATAGAGCAACAACCAGACTATATGATTTTGTAGGGATAACTTTCTTTGGCCATGTTGTTTTGAAAAGACATAATTTCTTTATTTGTACGCTTGAAGTATTATTGTTTTTATGTCAAATGATAGGCTATTGCTTTGAATCACTCGTGTCTTAATATTCATGCCATGATTAGACATATGATCAAGATTATGCTAGGTAGCATTCCACATCAAAAATTATCTTTTTTTATC
>NW_021181166.1:0-1201 GCF_002162155.2 Triticum dicoccoides | reverse complement strand
AACGTAGAGGAAGTAGTCGTACGTCCTCCGGTTCAACCGATCCAAGTACCGTTACTCCGGCACCTCCGAGTTCTTGACACGCGTACAGCTCGATGACGCACCCTCGATCTCCGATCCAGCAGAGGCGCCGAGGGGGAGTTCCGTCAGCACGACGGCGTGGTGACGATCTTGATGTTCTCCTGTTGCAGGGCTTCGCCTAAGCACCGCTACAATATGACCGAGGTGTAATATCGTGGAGGGGGGCACCGCACACGGCTAAGGAACGATCAATGATCAACTTGTGTGTTCTAGGGTGCCCCCCTACCCCCGTATATAAAGGAGGGAGGGAGGAGGTGGCCGGCCCTAGGGGGGGCGCGCCATGAGGAGGGGGAAACCTACTCCAAGTAGGTTTCCCTCTCTTTTCCTTATCTTATTTGAAGGGGGAAGGAAAGAGTACTAGTATTAGGAAGTAGTACTAGTAGTAGTAATAGGAAGAGGGGGAAGGAGAAAGGAAAGGGGGGGGGCGACCCCCTTCCCCAATTCGGATTGGGCTTGGGGGGGCGCGCCCCCTTCCCTTGCTCCTTCTCTCTTCCTCCTACATGGGCCCAATAAGGCCCATATACCTCCCGGGGGGTTCCGGTAACCTTCCGGGGCTCCAAACTTCTCCGGAACCTTTCCGGTGTCCAAATATATCCGTCCAATATATCAATCTTTATGTCTCAACCATTTCGAGACTCCTCGTCATGTCCGTAATCATATCCGGGACTCCGAACAACCTTCGGTACATCAAAATACATAAACTCATAATATAACTGTCATCGAAACCTTAAGCGTGCGGACCCTACGGTTCGAGAACGATGTAGACATGACTGAGACACATCTCTGGTCAATAACCAATAACGGGACCTGGATGCCCATATTGGTTCCTACATATTCTACGAAGATCTTTATCGGTCAAACCGCATAACAACATACGTTGTTCCCTTTGTCATCGGTATGTTACTTGTCCGAGATTCGATCGTCGGTATCCAATACCTAGTTCAATCTCGTTATCGACAAGTCTCTTTACTCGTTCTGTAATACTTCATCTTATAACTAACTCATTAGTTACATGCTTGCAAGGCTTAGGTGATGAGCATTGCTGAGAGGGCCCAGAGATACCTCTCCGACAATCGGAGTGACAAAACCTAATCTCGAATTATGCTAACTCAACATGTACCTT
>NW_021181165.1:0-1107 GCF_002162155.2 Triticum dicoccoides | reverse complement strand
CCCCGGGGTGCGTTCATGTGTCCGTCGTCAACACTCAAAGTTTTGTCCAATTCTGACCCGTTTCATGGACTATTATTTATCTTTTTGGGGTCCTGAAGCAATTTCCATAGTTGCTGAACCCCAAGGTGTGCTTACGTGTCCGTCATCAACAATCACAGTTTTGGCCGATTCTGGGCCGTTTCTTGGACTATTACTCTGTTTTGGGGTCCCGGAGTCATTTCCACGATTGACGAACCCCGGGGTGCGTTTACATGTCGGTCATCAACACTCACATATTTGGCTGATTCTTGTCCGTTTCGTGCACTATTACTCAGCATTTTGGGGACCCAGAGCGATTTCCACGATTGCTGAACCCCGGGGCACGTTTATGTGTCTGTCGTCAACTCTCACAGTTTTGTCCAATTCCGACCCATTTCGTGGACTATTACTCATCGTTTTCGTGTCCCGAAGTGATTTCCATAGTTGTTGAACCCCAAGGTGTGCTTACGTGTTGGTCATCAACACTCGCAGTTTTGGCCGATTCTGGCCAGTTTCATGCACTATTACTCACCGTTTCGGGGTCCCGGAGTGATTTCCATGGTTATCGAACTCCAAGGTGCGCTTACGTGTCGATCATCAACACTCGCGGTTTCGGCAGTTTATGGCCCGTTTCATGGACTATTACTCACCGTTTTGGGGTCCCAAAGTGATTCTCGTTTCATGTTCTATTACTCGTGGTTTCGTGCACTATTACTCAGCGTTTTAGGGACCCAGAGCGATTTCCACGATTGATGAACCCCGGGGTGCGTTCATGTGTCCGTCGTCAACACTCAAAGTTTTGTCCAATTCTGACCCGTTTCATGGACTATTATTTATCTTTTTGGGGTCCTGAAGCAATTTCCATAGTTGCTGAACCCCAAGGTGTGCTTACGTGTCCGTCATCAACAATCACAGTTTTGGCCGATTCTGGGCCGTTTCTTGGACTATTACTCTGTTTTGGGGTCCCGGAGTCATTTCCACGATTGACGAACCCCGGGGTGCGTTTACATGTCGGTCATCAACACTCACATATTTGGCTGATTCTTGTCCGTTTCGTGCACTATTACTCAGCATTTTGGGGACCCAGAG
>NW_021181164.1:0-3135 GCF_002162155.2 Triticum dicoccoides | reverse complement strand
GGCACTGATTAGCATGGCACCAGTAGTGGTCCTGTTGTACGTTGCCGCCACTATTACTTTTCGACCGTGAAGAAATTATCAAGAGTGACGGAATGGCGGGTCCTTACTTATGCCCGTCACTATTATTTGGATAGCCAGTGGTGAATAGTTTATAGCACCCGCCACTGCAAATTTTTTAAAATAGCTGTGGCGGGTGCTTATATGCGCGCGCCACTTGTTAGGGGCCACCTATCAGCCTTTTTCTAGTAGTGAAACGATATGCACATGATGATTTTTTTATCAACCGGCCTAACTGAGAGACACATGCAATGCAGGCAAAATTTCTAGGAACAACCAAATACATCCTATGTGAATGTGAAATCGACCACATTACTAAAACAAAAAGGATAATAGACCATGGTTCGCATGCAAAAACGTTAAATAAAATTAGAGCACATTCACATTCAAAAATGGTAAACCAAAGCTACCACGTTCACATAAAAAAGGTGACGCAAATATCAATACTTGCTATTTGATGCGAATGAAACATAAAAAAAGTTATTAAAAATCGCTGCCGATAGGTATCGCGCCAAAATCCTTATTGTTTCCTTCCCAAAATGCGAATATCAATGCTTGCTATTTTTATCCCAGTCGGCTAGCTTATAAGCACCCTTTTGGCCGGATTGACAAACCATCCCCTAGATCACATCACATACAATCCATCAGTCTGAGAAGAAACATCTGCGGCGTACATATAGTGGATATTGCAATTTGCAATACACCTGACTATGGAGCCGCTGCAAGCCAAAACGAAGTCATCAAGGTATAATATTATACTACTGCAACTCATTTTTTTTGTCTTCTTATTTTATGATAGGCAATGTGCTCATGCAGTCTTATTTTGCCATCTTGTGGACGAATTTGTGGTGTTTTGCTTGTGAATTTTTCTCTGTACGATGTCTTGAAAATTTTGTCCGGTCCAATTTAGCCCCAGATTTCTTTTAAAGTTCATGCATTTGAAGATTGGAGTTTCAAGCAGTATATTGCGTGACGGCAAAGATGAGCGCTTTAATTCATCTTGCAAAACAAAAAAAGATGGGCACTCAGATTCATTTTCAGAATATAGATCTAGGATTTTGTTTCTGAGCAAGTTCAGTTTTTCTTTTGAGAAGAACTCTTGATCTATTGAACGGGACTAATTTGTGTTGAGTTATTTGTAGTAATACTAAAAAAAGATGTGTTTTATTTGTTCATGCTATCCCCTATCGCTCACTTGGTCTATGACTGCAGGGCTCTTCCTAAGGAGAACAATGCCAATGATATGCTCGCTTCGCCATGCTCCTTGGAGCTACTCCAGCCGCACACTATTTCCATCTTTGATTATACTCTGCTGCCTCCGCTAGCTCCAGAGGAAGATGATCACTCTGCTGCCATTCTGGTGGCTCAGCCTGCAGTTCATCGCTTTGAGCAACTTGCTGGCTTCAAGGTAACCGTGACGGTCGCCAATGAACCAGGCGTCGTTGAGGAATGGGTCAAGAGTTTGTTGAAATCCCTCCAAACGGTAGAAAAGAAGATTGTTGGTCTAGACTGTGAGTTCACCGACCAAGTCGATAGGGTGAAGCAGAAGGACCTGCCGCCGGAAATGGAGCGATGCGCCGCCGTACTTCAACTGTGTTTTGCAGATCATTGCTTGGTGTACCACATCGTGCACTCGCCTCACATACCAGACGAGCTCAACAAATTTCTTGCTCATGAAGATATCTTCTTTTGTGGAGCGGCAATTGGCAATGACGTAAAGATGCTTCAGCCATACGGCCTCCGTGTAAAAAATCCCATTGACCTACAGACGCGCATTAAAATACCAAAAACAACATGCGGTAAATCTACACCGTCGCTATTTGATCTAGCAAATTTTGTGTTGGGAACGAATCTGGAGAAGGGCAACGAGTGCAAGCAACTGAAGAACTCCGGATGGGCGATTGCTCCATTGAGCTTTGAAAGAATCAGATATGCTACGTTCGATGCCCTTATAAGTTTTGAGATAGCTAAAGGGGCTATAAACCTTGGCTGTATGCGCCTTGATGGATAAGCTTAGGACGATCTAATAGAACTATGGACATCTGAGTTATTTTATATGTCTATGTCTTTTATATATATAGATATGCATGCCTATTGTAGTAACTTTCATAGTAGCCCCAGCACTTGCGCATGCAGCATCCTATTTTTCCATTGTTTTCTTTTATATGTTGTGAAATAAAATTTAGTTGTATTATGGAAGTCATATTATTATTACTATTACTATGAAAAATGCCCGTGTATTACAACGGGAAAACATGACGCCCAAGGTGTGAGAGCAAATTTGACAAGAATAACCCTCTGGAATTCTCAAGCAAAAATATTCACAAGCCTCTTTCAACGTGGAGTTGTCTTGAACCATTAGATTTCCTCATGCTTCGCTACGGAATCAAAATAACTATAATGAAAACTACATAACTTGTACACGACTATTTTAATCTATTTGAAACTAAAATATTGTGGTAGATGAAGAAACCATCAAGTGCGAGCACAAAATATTGTAGGCCCAAAAAGGGAACCTGATACTAATTTTACCAATATATAGGAGCAGACCATCTCATCGAGTACACAACGTGTGTTCTCTCTCTTCATGCAGGTGAGACAAATGTTCAAGTTCATAGATTTCATATTGCAATTCTTGTATGCAAAGTTGTGCATGCATTTTGGCTGCACTGAAAGAGCGATCACAATTCTCCTATACACTGCCATTTTTGAGTTGTGGAACATGCACGTATCTTCTTCCAGACAGAAGTCTAGTACTCCCGGTCTGTATAAAATTTTAGAGAATAAAGCACATGTTGAAGTACATCTTTACACCCAAATTGGTTACAGTTGTGAAATTCAGAAGGCTACAAAGAGAGAGAGACAAATCAACACCCCTTCTAAAACAACATTGTACATGTTCCAGCTACATGGGGATTGCCCTTGCCGTGGAGGAACAGGGACACCACTGCAGCCAGGACCAACTCCAGCATATCAAGCATCCCAACAGTACAAGACTGACCGGAATGTCGTGTCCTGTGGGTGGAAGAAAGGATATGGCATCTGCGTAGTGTGTCAACGGTGGCAAAATCTGTACTA
>NW_021181163.1:0-1300 GCF_002162155.2 Triticum dicoccoides | reverse complement strand
GTTATTACAAGATGGCAAACCTGTTGCATACTTTTCTGAAAAATTGAGTGGGCCTAGTCTGAATTATTCTACTTATGATAAAGAATTATATGCTCTTGTTCGGACTTTAGAAACATGGCAACATTATTTATGGCCCAAAGAATTTGTTATACATTCTGATCATGAATCATTGAAACATATTAAAAGTCAAGCTAAACTGAATCGTAGACATGCTAAATGGGTTGAATTCATTGAGACTTTCCCTTATGTCATTAAACACAAGAAGGGAAAAGAAAATGTTATTGCTGATGCTTTGTCTCGTCGCTATACTATGCTTTCACAACTTGACTTCAAAATATTTGGTTTGGAGACCATCAAAGATCAATATGTGCATGATGCTGATTTTAAAGATGTAATGCATAATTGTAAAGAAGGAAGAATGTGGAACAAGTTTGTTGCTAACGATGGATTTGTGTTTCGTGCTAACAAGCTATGCATTCCAGCTAGCTCCGTTCGTCTTTTGTTGTTGCAGGAGGCGCATGGAGGAGGATTAACGGGACACTTTGGCGTGAAGAAGACGGAGGACGTACTTGCTACACATTTCTTTTGGCCAAAGATGAGACGGGATGTTGAGCGTTTTATTGCTCGTTGCACTACATGTCAAAAAGCTAAGTCACGCCTCAATCCTCATGGTTTATATATGCCTTTGCCTGTACCTAGTGTTCCTTGGGAGGATATATCTATGGACTTTGTTTTAGGTTTACCTCGAACAAAGAAGGGGAGGGATAGCATATTTGTTGTCGTGGATAGATTCTCGAAAATGGCACACTTTATACCATGTCATAAAAGCGATGATGCTGTTAATGTTGCTGATTTGTTCTTTCGTGAAATTATTCGCTTGCATGGTGTGCCATACTATTGTTTCAGATCGTGATACTAAATTTCTTAACCACTTTTGGAGATGTTTATGGGCTAAGTTGGGGACTAAACTGCTTTTTAGTACTACTTGTCACCCCCAAACTGATGGACAAACTGAAGTAGTCAATAGAACGTTGTCTACTATGCTTAGGGCTGTTTTGAAGAATAATAAGAAAATGTGGGAGGAATGCTTGCCTCATATTGAATTTGCTTATAATCGTTCATTGCATTCTACTACTAAGATGTGCCCTTTTGAAGTTGTGTATGGTTTCCTACCTCGTGCACCTATTGATTTGTTGCCTCTTCCATCTTCGGAGAAGGTTAATTTTGATGCTAAACAACATGCTGAATTGATTTTAAAAATGCATGAGTTAACTAAGGAAAACATTGAGCGCATGAATGC
>NW_021181162.1:0-936 GCF_002162155.2 Triticum dicoccoides | reverse complement strand
CGGTTGCATCGTCGTGTCTAGTTGCTGGTCTTAGAGTCTAGTCTTTTAGAGTTTCGAGTTCTGGTCATAAGTTGTCACGCCGCCGCCGCACCATCATCATCGCCCCTGCCATCTACCACCACCGCACCGAATCCGTATCCATATACCACCACCAATCCGTGTCCATATACCACCACCGATCCATATCCATATACTACCACCGCTACCACCACCGCTGCCATATACCACCACCATATATCCACCACCAATCCGAGTTCTTTGCTTATTAGGTTTGTTTTCGGGATCCATCTAGATTCCGATTCGTGTTTCCTTGCCGGAGTCGGGTAGCCACGCTCCGTTTAGGCCCAAAATTTTTCGAAAACGCATTTTTCGAAAAATTTTCTGGCTATCCTATTTTTAGGTGTTTCTGAGTGTTTTGAGACAGGTGCCATTATAGGAAGTTTTTTTTGACCCGTTTCCAGTTTTTGGGTCCGGATAGTCAAAAAAAAAAAATTGGTCAAAAAAATTTCGTGCCCATCCTGTCAGTTTGAGCTAAGAAGAGTTTTGAGACACTCGCCATTATAGTGATTTTTCGCAAAAAAAAAAGCAGCGCAAAAAAAAAAGAGCGCAAAAAAAAAGAGCGAAAAAAAAAATTCCAGAGTGTGCTTTTCCCTTGTTTACGTGCCGCGCCGTGATTTTGTTAGTGTTCTAGGCTCGCGTCTCTAGCACAGTCTAGCCTAGGACCAGCACAGTACCGTCGTTGAGCGTTTATTCAACTTTGCATCTCTGAATTGATTATTGCTGACCCTTTTTGCTACCATATTATAAGCCTTCCCAGCTCCACATACATCTACGTCGTGCGTTTGACTCTCCCTGGTAATCGCTCTATCCAAGCTTTGAGAGTTTTTGACTACAACGGTTGCCGATCACCGCCTGCTGCTGGGTAAGAACTGGTAA
>NW_021181161.1:0-1027 GCF_002162155.2 Triticum dicoccoides | reverse complement strand
TTAGCTATCATAAAACCAACAATCATCAACAATAAAAAAGTTAATTTGTACGTCAGTTGTAGGCTGTAAAAAAGATGGTATATACTATACAGTACTACGTGGCAACTAGAGCCGGGTGGAGTACGTACGTGAAAGAGCTTTTTTTTTGTGACAGTACGCGAAAGAACTTAGGCATATAAAACCGGCTGATTCCGCAACTAACGTGCACTCCATCGATCTGGTTTCCACGCCGCCATGGAGAGAAGACGGTGGCTTGACCTACCGCCGGATCTAGCCAGCGAGATCTCGCGCCGACTGCACGATGTCACCAACTTCGTCCACTTCCACGCCGTTTGCAAATCATGGCGTGCCTCGTGGTACCCAACGGCGACGACGACGGTCCAATTCCTGCCATGGCTCCTCGCAGCGGTGAAGGAAGACTCGACGCGCCTCGAGTTGAGATGCGTCCTCTCCGGGTCAAACTACCGCTCGCAGCCGCTGCTATCCGAGTCCTGGGGGATGTGGGGAATCAGCACCGGCGGCACCGCCCTCTGCTGCCTGACCATTGATAGCCTCCGCCCTAGCCTCCATGACCCTCTCACCAGAGCCACTGCACACCTGCCTCCGCTCCCGCGCGAACTCGGCCTGTGGGGGAAGACGATCAATCCGTACGTCATTATCAACGACGACGGCACAATCCTTCTCTACAGCATCTCCTACATCAGCAACATGGTTGGGATTAGGCCCACGGCCAGTTTCAGGGTGGCTCTACTTCGCCCCGGAGACGCAGAGTGGACGATAGTCGAGAGGACCCTCGAGTGCCCCACCTGGTCATCCGAACATGATTTGACGTGTGTCGCATACCAAGGCGGCAAGATCCTGGTCATCATGGAGGCTGGTACATGCCACGTCGTCACACCAAACACCGATGTCACAAGTGACGTGCTTGTCAGGGACGAGAGGGTGTTGCTGCTGGAAGCGTTTTTCGGTGAATCCACCTACGCGTACAACTACGTCTTTAAGTCCCGTGGCGAAATTCTATGGGTGT
>NW_021181160.1:0-3562 GCF_002162155.2 Triticum dicoccoides | reverse complement strand
GGGGGCGCACCAGCCCACCAAGGGCTGGTTCCCCTCCCCACTTCAGCCCACGAGCCCCTCCGGGATAGGTGGCCCCACCCGGTGGACCCCCGGGACCCTTCCGGTGGTCCCGGTACAATATCGGTGACCCCCGAAACTTTCCCGATGGCCGAAACTGCACTTCCTATATATAATTCTTCACCTCCGGACCATTCCGGAACTCCTCGTGACATCCGAGATCTCATCCGGGACTCCGAACAACTTTCGGGTTACTGCATATTCATATCTCTACAACCCTAGCGTCACCGAACCTTAAGTGTGTAGACCCTACGGGTTCGGGAGACATGCAGACATGACCGAGACGCCTCTCCGGTCAATAACCAACAGCGGGATCTGGATACCCATGTTGGCTCCCACATGCTCCTCGATGATCTCATCGGATGAACCACGATGTCGAGGATTCAATCAATCCCGTATACAATTCCCTTTGTCAATTGGCACGTTACTTGCCCGAGACTCGATCGTCGGTATCCCAATACCTCGTTCAGTTTCGTTATCGGCAAGTCACTTTACTCGTACCGTAATGCATGATCCCGTGACCAGACACTTGGTCACATTGAGCTCATTATGATGATGCATTACCGAGTGGGCCCAGAGATACCTCTCCGTCATATGGAGTGACAAATCCCAGTCTCGATTCGTGCCAACCCAACAGACACTTTCAGAGATACCCGTAGTGCACCTTTATAGCCACCCAGTTACGTTGTGACATTTGGCACACCCAAAGCACTCCTACGGTATCCGGGAGTTGCACAATCTCATGGTCTAAGGAAATGATACTTGACATTTGGAAAAGCTCTAGCGAAACGAACTACACGATCTTTGCGCTATGCTTAGGATTGGGTCTTGTCCATCACATCATTCTTCTAATGATGTAATCCCATTATCAATGACATCCAATGTCCATAGTCAGGAAACCATGACTATTTGTTGATCAACGAGCTAGTCAACTAGAGGCTTACTAGGGACTTGTTGTGGTCTATGTATTCACACACCTATTACGATTTCCAGATAATACGATTATAGCATGAACAATGGACAATTATCATGAATAAAGAAATATAATAATAACCATTTTATTATTACCTCTAGGGCATATTTCCAACATGTATACCATGTCAGATGGAAGCGTTCCTACTCCTCAACGAGGAGCCGCGTTGGTTTATATTGATACAAGACAGGAACAGCCCCTGTCGTGGCTTACAAGGCAATACCGATCGATCTACGATTCGGTTGTTACAGAGAGGAGGAGATAAGCTACGGGGGAGAGAGAGTGAATAGAGTTTGTTGAGATTTCAAAAAGGTAGTTCTATCTCTATTTCTAACACCCACATCCTCCCGACCTACTCTACCGTGCAGCACAAATCACCCCGCACTCCGTCGAGCCGGCCGTCGCCCCTGCACCACGGGAGCTGGAAGTGGTGGTGCACGGTGCTGCAACTGGCGTGCTCCGTGCCGGGCACCAGCTGCGCCGGAGCTGCTACCTGCGGGGAGAGGACGCTCATGGCTAGCGATGCTTCAAACGGCGGGGAAATGTGCTACAACCAATGGGGAATTTTGCTACCACCGGATATGGCGAGGCAATCTGCTACTAGTAACAGTAGCACGCAGCGGAGCTGCATCCACGGTTACAATCTGCATCTGTTTTTGCTGGAACCAGAGGGGAACTGCGAGCGTCGGTGGCTTGGCGCGGACCTGCATCCATGATGCCAAAATGATACCACCGGCATCCTTTTTTGCTGGGGATGACTGCGAGCGTTGGCGCGGCGGTGCTGCATCCACGACACCAAAATGCTACGTCTGTGATCTGTTTTTGCTGGAACAGCGTCCGTGATCCGACAGTTTGGTATGCTGGGACCGCCCTAAGCGTTTGCTGGAACCGGCAATCGAGTTTGCTGGAACCGGCAATTCAGATTGTTGGAACCGACCATGGTGATGCTATGACCGGTGACCACGGCGAGTTTTTGACGAATAGGTCGACGAGCTCCAGAGATACAATACGAGCTCGGCGACGAGTGCTCCGGCCGGCGACCGTCGCACCGGAGTTGTTACCCGTCGCCATCGAAGCTGCAACCGTGGCGCACACTGCTGCATGCGTAGAGCCGGCGAGCAACGCGGGAGATGACAACGACTGGCGAGTGCATTGCTGCAACTGCTATGATTGTAGCAGTGCGGCGGCCGTTGACGGCGAGCAGGCGAGCTTCGTCACTGGTGCAGGAAGAAGGCGAGCACGAGATCGAGAGTGCAATGGAGGGTTGCAGCAGGTCAACGCTGGGATTCCTATTTGATTTGAGACGAGCGCAGGGGAAGAAGGCTAATGTCATAGGGAATCGTACGGCTAGAGTTGGTGTGGAAGAAAATCTTATACGACCTGGGTCGTACAGGACCGATTGTGAGACCCTCTCTAGCGCGTGACACCTGGAGAAACGAATCTCAAAGCACAAGACCCGTGAATCCCGTATACCAAATCCCTAATCCCCTTTTCTTCGCCGCCGCCGCCGCCGCCGCTGCTGCTGTAGCGCTCGCTCGTCGTCGTCGTCGCTGCTGCCAACGCTCGCTTTGTCGTCGTCGTCAGCGCTCTCTCGCCGCCGCCGCCGCCGCCGGCGGCCGCCCCCGCCACAACTCTTCTGCTCGCTCTATTGAGGAAGCACCGGAGCTCCGTCCCCGCTGATCTCCCCAACCATTTACAACCATACTCCTCGGTGCCCCAAGCTCAAGTCAAGCACCAACAAATTACAGGAACGCGTTGACTGAGTCATCTACAGGTGCCCACACGTAGCGAACTTAGTGAATTTGGGCGCAGCCAAAGAGTGCATGCAGCATGCATATTGCGCTTGGAGGCGCCCACGAACATCGCCGTGGCCGGCGGGGACGTCGCCGCTTCCGACGGGAATGGAGCGCGCTGAGCTGGGTGGTGTACCTGACGTCGAGGAGCACGCCGGCGGCGATGTGGCGAGCAGCCATGGCGTATCACAAGTGGCGACTGTACTTTGACTGTTTGAGGCCGCTGGAGAGATTAGAGAAGGCTGTGCTATAAGATTCGTATCGCCAGGTGTCACATGCGGGAGAGGGTCTCACGATGGGTCCTGTACAACCCGGTCGTATAGAATTTTTTTTCAGAGTTAGGTATATCTGACGGGCGCGCCGTGACCGGCCGAAAATTGGGTCGGTCCGTCGGCGCCTATCAGTCGCCTAGTAGAAATCAACCCGGCTGGAATTGTGCCTTCCTATTGCAACAAACAAGATTTTACTCATACAGGGTTTAGATTGATCGGGTACTGTACCAACTTCAGGGATTTAGAGGTGAGGGTTTGTTCGCGTCGGCATCTAAAACCTCGGGGTTTTTCAGACTTTACCCTATCCGGCGATGTGAGTGGCCCTTTTATAGGCTCTGTAAAGATGCGTCGCAGGTGCGTCGGTTCTCACCGAGCGGACATGATGTTTGCAATCAACGCAGCCTTGGATCATTATCACTAGGAAAAAGTCTAAAATAAACCTTGAACTTGTAGACGAAAGCTAAATC
>NW_021181159.1:0-942 GCF_002162155.2 Triticum dicoccoides | reverse complement strand
TGATCTCCATCATCATGATCTCCATCATCGTGTCTTCATGAAGTTGTCACGCCAACGACTACTTCTACTTCTATGACTAACGTTTAGCAATAAAGTAAAGTAGTTTACATGGCGTTATTCAATGACACGCAGGTCATACAAAAAATAATGACAACTCCTATGGCTCCTGCCGGTTGTCATACTCATCGACATGCAAGTCGTGAATCCTATTACAAAGAACATGATCTCATACATCACAATTCATCATTCATCACAACTTCTGGCCATATCACATCACATGATCAATCGCTGCAAAAACAAGTTAGACGTCCTCTAATTGTTGTTGCATCTTTTACGTGGCTGCAATTGGGTTCTAGCAAGAACGTTTTCTTACCTACGAATCACCACAACGTGATTTTGTCAACTTCTATTTACCCTTCATATGGGCCCTGTTCATCGATTCCGCTCCAACTAAGGTGGGAGAGATAGACACCCGCCAGCCACCTTATGCAACTTGTGCATGTCAGTCGGTGGAACCGGTCTCACGTAAGAGTACGTGTAAGGTTGGTCCGGGCCGCTTCATCCCACAATACCGTTGAGCAAGAAAAGACTAGTAGAGGCAAGTAAGATGACAAAATCCACGCCCACAACAAAGTTGTGTTCTACTCGTGCAAAGAGAACTACGCATAAACCTGGCTCTGATACCACTGTTGGGGAACGTTGCAGAAAATTAAAAATTTTCCTACGGTTTCACCAAGATCCATCTATGAGTTCATCTAAGCAACGAGTCTAGGGAGAGAGTTTGCATCTACATACCACTTGTAGATCGCGTGCGGAAGCTTGCAAGGTGATGATGTAGTCGTACTCGACGTGATCCAAATCACCGATGACCAGCGCCAAACGGACGGCACCTCCGCGTTCAACACACATACGGAACAGCCACGTCTCCTCCTTCTTGATCCA
>NW_021181158.1:0-634 GCF_002162155.2 Triticum dicoccoides | reverse complement strand
GGGGTTCGTCAATCGTGGAAATCACTCCGGGACCCCGAAACAGTGAGTAATTGTCCATGAAACGGGCCAGAATCGGCCAAAACTGCGAGTGTTGATGACCGACACGTAAGCGCACCTTGGGGTTCTTCAATCATGGAAATCACACCGGGACCCAAAAACAGTGTGTAATAGTCCACGAAACGTGCCAGAATCGGCCAAAACTGTGAGTGTTGATGACCGACATGTAAGCGCACCTTGGGGTTCGTCAATCATGGAAATCACTCCGGGACCCCAAAACAGTGAGGAATAGTCCATGAAACGGGCCAGAATCGGCCAGAACTGTGAGTGTTCATGACCGACATGTAACCGCACCCCGGGGTTCGTCAATCGTGGAAATCACTCTGAGAACCCAAAACAGTGAGTAATAGTCCACGAAACAGGATCGAATCGGCCAAAACTGTGAGTTGATGACCAACACGTAAGCACATCTGGGGGTTCGTCAATCGTGGAAATCACTCCGGGACCCCAAAACAGTGAGTAATTGTCCATGAAACGGGCCAGAATCGGCCAAAACTGCGAGTGTTGATGACCGACACGTAAGCGCACCTTGGGGTTCTTCAATCATGGAAATCACTCCGGGACCCCAAAACAGTGA
>NW_021181157.1:0-1993 GCF_002162155.2 Triticum dicoccoides | reverse complement strand
TGTAGTATTCGATCTTTATTAGCTAATAGCGAGTGATGTACTATTCAATATTATATATTATTCGAGACGATGTATTCGAGATTATATCTATTATTCTAGACGATGTATTCGAGATTATATCTATTATTCGAGACGATGTAATTTGAATACTAAATTGTTTATTTCTTTTGGATTAGTTAAACAAAAGCTATGGCAGACAATACCGACAGAGAGGGAGAACAGACCATGTTCGATATGATACGCGGGCCAGATGATAATCAGAATGAAGAAGATTATGACGGCTCCGAATTTCTAAACAACACCGGAGAGGGTGATATGATATTCGATCGCGACGACGAAATTGATGAAGTCATGAACTACGATTATGACGATGACGAAGAACATGTTGATCCTGAAACAACAAAGACCGGCGAGGTATATATATTTATATAAGCAGGCATCTGGTGATCATCCCATGTTTTAAATGACTTGAAGATATATTAACAAATCGATCTTTGTTCTTTCAGCCATCCGGATCGAGCAAATCTTCAGGCAAAATGACGAAACGAGGCCCGAACAGAAAGTTGAAGCCGGGCGTAAAGTACAATATCGAGGCATGCAGCCCTACTGGCAAACCATTAGCGCCTAAGAAGATTGCGGACAAGTTCGTTCGTCAGTGCGGAGTTCTTGTGAAGGACCAACTCCCAATCAAACTTCAAGAATGGAGAGAGCCAGCAAAGCCACGTCCAGATGTTACTTTTGTCGACAAGAATCAAAAAGATCTGCTTTGTGATACTCTCATGGAACATTTCACCCTACCAGATCATTTCACAGAAGCAGATGTGCAGAAAGTCAAGGAGGCTGCTCTTAGGATGATGGCGATTGCATTCAAGAACCACAAGAATCGTGAATGGAAGAAGTACGTCAAGGAAGGAAGGAAGACTCCAGTATTCAAGGGAACACTAGAGAGCCAACGTGATCATTGGGACGATTTCGTGAAATTCAAGGATTCGGAGTTAGCTAAGGAACGGTCGAGAATAAAAAAGAAGAATGCCGAAAAAAAGGATAAGTTCCATAAGCTGGGGCCAGGTGGCTATGCGGTGGCAATGCCTAAGTGGGATAAGTCTGAGAAAGAGATGGAGGATGCAGGTGTCACTCCGGCTACTAAGAGCTGGCCCCACAGGGTCAGGACTTGGTTCTATGCGCATGGGGGGAGTTGGACCTGGAGACAGGCAATGTTTCGACGAGGGCAAGTCTGAAGGGAGCCGACGATGCGATACTTGTTGCAATAGAAGAGGCACGAACGGGGCTGTTCCAGCCCAACAGAGAGAATGACGAGCTTACGCGTGCCCTGGGAAATCCTAAACACCCGGGAAGAACACGAGGCATGGGCGCTATTCCGTGGTATGAGGGGTTTTCAGACTGGAACACCGACTACAGAACCCGTGCGAGAAAGAAGATTGCGGAGGAGAAGAAGAGGAAGATGGAGGAGGAGCAGAGGAAGCGGGACTATGAACGCCTTCAAGGCCTAGAAGCAAGTCAAGCGGAATTGGCATTCAAATTCTAGCGGCAGCAGGAGCAGATCGACTCACTTACCCATCAAAGGGGGTCTCAGCAGCTACAGCAGCTAGCGGATGATCCAGCATTGGATAGCACCGGCCCATCCATGTCGAGAAGCAGCGTGGGTTCGGCCGCCCCGGACGACGCAATGCTGGGTAGATACCCCGTGGATGACATCACGGAGAACACTAACTGCGAGCTACACGTCAAAATGAAGAACATATCCATGAAGGTGGCGGACGGCTGTGCTTTCACAAATTCCCCTGAGGCAACCTTCCATTGCATCCCGATTCCAGCGGGCTATGCTCGTGTCTTGGTTGATGAGGCAGTGGACCCACCATATTCGGGGCTACAGCTTGACATTGCTGGAGGTGACGGCGAGCACTTTCTCGGAGAGGCCAAACATCGTATCATCCTATGGAAAAAGGATTGCATCATCTTTCGAAGGCCACCG
>NW_021181156.1:0-1396 GCF_002162155.2 Triticum dicoccoides | reverse complement strand
ACTCCGGTATTCATCGCGTGACATTTCCCCGAAGGGACAGACACAGGAATGAAGAAGGACACATGCCGGCCAGCCTAAGTGTTCCGGAGCAGTAGCAAGCTACCATGGCTCAGTGGAAACACTAGGAGACATTTCCCGGTAAGAGAGGCTACTAAGGATAAACAACTAGATAGTCAGATCCCACACATACCAAGCATTTCAACAACATACACACAATATGCTCGATATGTGCAGATACAACATGGCATCACAACATGACTCTACAACTCAAGTAATTATTCAATAGGCTCCGAGGAGCAAGACATTACAAACATGGGTCTCATGACCCAACAATCAGAGCATACAAGTCAAAGCACAAGCGGAAGCTATCATGTCTGAGTACAGACATCTATAAATGAAAAGGCTGAGAAGCCTGACTATCTATCAGATCCTGCCGAGGGCACAAGATTGTAGCTGAGGTATCAAGCTAAACGTCGAAGTCCAAGCGGAACTACTAGTGAGACTGAAGTCTCTCTGCAAAACATAAAATAGGCAAACGTGAGTACAAATGTACCCAGCAAGACTTACATCAGATCTATCTACACATGCATCATTATCAACAAAGGGGATGGTGGAGTTTGACTGCAGCAAGCCAGCTTTGACTCGGTGGCTATCCTGAACTACGACTGCAAGTAACTCTTTTGAGGTGGCGCACACGAGTCCACATATTCACCATATCAATACACCACTATGGAACCGCTCCCGTCTCCCTACGAGAACGCCATCCATAGCACTCACGCTCATCTTGCGTATTTTAGAGTATCCACTTTCACTTGTCTATGAACTATGCAAGGGGTCCAAGCTTCCATATCCGAGGAATCCGGCTATTCGAATAGATGATGTTAACCCTGCAGGGGTGTACTTCTTCACACATGCTTTCGCCACTTATCTCCCTGTACACGTCATGTACCTCGGCAACCTTCAAGCGGAAGCCGGGCGAGGGAGTCGGCCACGACCTGACTAACCGAACAAGTCTCTAGTCCAGGTTTATCGCCTATTCGGGTTCCATCCGCAAGGAGATCCGGCCGGGGTGTCGCTTACGGCCCCAAACGATGTGTACAGGGTTCCCAAGCCCACCAACCGGGTGCCACTTGGTACACCGTGCCACTGTGCCTAGTCTGTCCCAAGCCCACCTGTACCGGGTGCCACTTGGTAGACTACTAACACTACCTACAAACACCAGAAACTAGTTGCAACTCCTGGACAGAGATCAAGTTGATTAATAAGTCGAGAGAGCTTGGAGCGCCCGGAGCCCAATGTGTGGTAGTAACTGATCATGGATCACAAACACAGAACTCAGTTCCTGAGGACGGCTGCAATGAGACAACCCACCATGTACTCCTACATGGCCTCTCAC
>NW_021181155.1:0-1274 GCF_002162155.2 Triticum dicoccoides | reverse complement strand
TTCAGACTTTGGTGATCAGTGAATATTTCGCAACGATTACCGAGGAGGTAATGTCGCCAGGTCTTAAGTGCATAGACTACGGCTGCAAGCTCTAGATCATGAGTGGGATAATTCTCCTCATGTGGGTGCAATTGCCGTGAAGCGTAGGCAATTACGTGTCGATCTTGCATGAGAATGCAACCTAGTCCTTGTCGCGAAGCGTCGCAGTAGATAACAAAGTCCTTGGAGAAGTCTGGCGGTACCAGTACGGGAGCAGAAGTCAGGCGTCTTTTCAGTTCCTGAAAGCTGTGCTCACATTGTGGAGTCCATTCGAACTTCTTATCTTTCTTGAGGAGTTCGGTTAGAGGTTTGGCAACTTTGGAGAAGTTCTCGACAAAGCGACGACAATAGCTCGCTAAGCCTAGAAAACTCCGAACTTGCTTGACCGATTCAGGTGGAGTCCAGTTAAGGACGGCTTGAACTCGCTCGGGGTTAACAACAATACCTTTACCAGATATTACATGACCCAGATAGGTCACTTCTGACAACCAGAATTCACATTTAGAAAATTTGGCATAAAGGCGATGCTCTCGAAGTTTCTGCAACACTAGCCTTAGATGTTCGGCATGTTCTTCCTCGTTCTTGGAGTAGATGAGTATATCATCGAGGTAAACCACGACGAAATTATCCAAATACTCCATGAAGATTGAGTTCATTAACCGAGAAAAGGTGGCTGGAGCGTTGGTTAATCCGAAGGACATGACGGTGTACTCGTATTGGCCATAACGAGTAACAAAGGCCGTTTTAGGAATGTCCCCGTTTCTGATTTTGATTTGATGGTAGCCCAACCTCAAATCCACTTTGGAGAAGACTGAGGATCCAGCGAGCTGATCGTACAGGTCGTTGATCCTGGGAAGCGGATATTTGTTCTTGATTGTGACCAAGTTGACAGGTCGGTAATCTACAACCATCCGGTCCGTACCATCCTTCTTCTTGACGAATAGGACGGGGCAAGCCCACGGAGATGAACTAGGTCGGATGAAACCCTTTTTCAAGGACTCATCGAGTTGTTTCTTAAGCTCGGCTAGTTCTAGGGGTGCCATCTTATAAGGTCTTCTAGCAATCGGAACGGTTCCTGGAATGAGGTCTATTACAAACTCAACATCCCTGTCAGGTGGAACACCTGGCAATTCCTCTGGAAAGACATCCGGGAAGTCACGGACTACCGGAACGTCCTCAAGGTCTGGCAAAGGGCTGGCGTTAAGAGAATATAATTGTCGCTTGGCTATTCGGGT
>NW_021181154.1:0-1280 GCF_002162155.2 Triticum dicoccoides | reverse complement strand
AAAAGGAGAACGTAAAAGTGGAAAAGAAAAACCGCCCCAAAAAAAACCTGTGGAACCTTCTACCCGTGAGATGAGAAAAACAAAAACCGGTGCGAACGTGGACAAACCCTATTTGGCGCCTTAAGCGCCCGATATAGGGTTAATGGTACAGGGTGCACACCCCCTTGTCCACGCTGGGCCGGCCCACAGTCCTTTCTTTCGGCTTTAAAGATCTCCTGGACAAACGTTCGCTGCACTAACCAACCGGCCATCTGCATTTGCCATGTTTAGTTGTAGGTTTTCACCCTTTTCTTCTTTCTCTCCTCCTTCTTTTTTTCTATTTTTATTTCATTTCCATTTTATCTTTTTCTATCCTGTTTCTATAATACAAGAACGTACGTTTCAAATTCATGAACTTTATTCTAATTCGATGCTTTTTTTCGAATTCAATCTGATGAAATTTTTCAAATTCAATGACATTTTTTCAATACTGATGAATTTTTTTTTCAAATTCGATGAACTTTTTTCAAATTCATTGAACTTTTTCGAATTTGATGAACATTTTTCAAAAAAGATGATTTTTTTTCAAATAAGATGAACTTTTTTCAAATTCTATGAACTTTTTCCAAATCCGATGAACTTTTTTTTCAAATTTGATGAACTTTTTTTAAAGTCGATGAACTTTTTTCAAACCGATGAACTTGTTATCGAATTGGATGAAGTTTTTTAAAATTCAATGAACTTTTTCAAATTCGATGAACCTTTTTTTCAAATTTCGGGAAATATTATGAAATTATTGTACAGTTTTTAATTCATGTTTTTTCGTTGTTTTTGCGGATTTTTTATTTTTTTAATCAACAAGGCTTTATTGACCAGCGCTTGCAAGAAAATAAAAGGCTACGAAAGGAGCAAGTAGCGATCGAGCGAGCGAGCAGCAGGTCGAGCGAATGGGCCACGGCCCACTAGGGGCGCGCGTGAGCGCCAGGACAGCGATCAGGCGCTGAAGGCGCTAACGAGGAGGTCTCGCGAACGTGTGTATGATGCAAACAGAAAGTATTTCTTGTACACGGGCCGGGCCGTTCCAAGCTTGTACCGGCGCTTCTTATAAGGCGGAACAACCGGCACCCGTAAACCCGACGAAAGAAAAAAAGAAAAAAGCGGCGGCGTCGGAAGGGGATCGAGCGAGCAGCGAAGGCGAGGAACCCTAAATCCCAATCGGAATCCTCAGGGGATCCGGCGGCGGCGGAAGGTGCGTCGTCGTATAATTTGCTATGCACATCTCTCTCTCTCTCTCTCTCTCT
>NW_021181153.1:0-6676 GCF_002162155.2 Triticum dicoccoides | reverse complement strand
CTAGTTGATCAGTAGTGGAGCCCAGTTGGGGTCGATCGGGGACCTTTGTCGCATTTGGGGTTCTTCTTTTATTTTGGTTCCGTAGTCGGACCTTGATTGTATCTGGATGATGTAATGCTTTATTCATGTAATTGTGTGAAGTGGCGATTGTAAGCCAACTATGTATCTCTTTCCCATATGTATTACATGGGTTGTGTGAAGATTACCTCACTTGCGACATTGCTTTCAATGCGGTTATGCCTCTAAGTCGTGCTTCGACACGTGGGAGATATAGCCGCATCGAGGGCGTTACAAGTTGGTAATCAGAGCCTTCCCCGACCTTAGGAGCCCCACTGCTTGATCGTTTTTAGCGGCCGAGTTGTGTCTAGAAAAATATTTTGAGTCATTTAGGATTATATATATCGGAGAGTTAGGAATTCTTTTTACTCCCCAGTCTCTTCGTCGCTCTGGTAAGGCATCCTGACGTAGAGTTTTGACTCTTCTCTTCTCAAATTTCACTAAAAATTTTTTAGGATCACGCGGGTATCTTGGAATCGTTCCGATGGTTTTGTGATGAGAACATTGTCTTGGTGCCTCCTGTCAGGGGTTTAGTGGAAGTGTCCCGGGGAGTTGAGCTCTGAGGTGTTGTCGTCATAATTTTATCGTTGCAGTTCTGCAATACCTGAGTTTAGTACGCCGACATCGAAAATCTCTTTTGTGCAGTTGTTGGTGAGATAACCCCGATAACCCAGTACTGAGGTGAGTACGGGAGTATTGCCATGACTTGTATAACGGATGCTTTTCGAAGGTTGAGGTAGACGATTTCCGAAGGTTTCTTGGTTATGTGTTGAAGGATGGATACAGCTGGATGTAGGATTTGTTAGTTTTGGGTGAGATATTATGCTTCCCCTGTATCCCCAACACCTGATTGCATAACCTGAAAATTTCGGGAGTTTCATAGGTGGGAATTCAAGTAGCTCTTAGGATATCTTTCCGACGGATGTATGATATGAAATTGGGGTTCGACGTCTAGTGGTCCGCCTATTCACGGTCGATTTTACAGTGGTCTCGTTGTGTCTTAAAGAGTCCTTGGCTATGCCGACTCGGGGACGCTTCGTATGTCATGTGCACAGCCTTGTACATGATGGTGCTGTACGATCGAGCCCGTGTAGGCCCCACCACGAAAACTTCGGACGAAATCTCTATCATATGTTTGTTCTGGCTTATTTCGCAAGTCAATCCTTTGTTTTGTTTTGAGTTGTGGTATTCGAGTTGCTTCAAAGTCAAGTGTTGATTCCATACCTTTCCGAAATGGTGTTCTCATACTCCGATGTGAATACCAATCCTTCTCGACAATCGAGATTGTCATGTCAATCCTTTTCAACCGGCGTGTTTCTCTTCAAGTGGATCCGTTCACGTCAACATTTGCAAGATCATTTATTACTTCTTCTCAACGGTGTTGTTTCATCCGTCTCCAAGTTGCCTTTGTTTTTTCCCGCCCACCCACCCTTTTTCCTCAAGGACTAAGATTTCTTTACCAAGTATCCTTTTATTTTTGTGAAGTTTCTCCATTCTTTTCCGTCAATGTTCTTACCCGGTGGTTCTCAAGAAGATGTTCTACTAGTTCATCACTCTTCATTCTCGTTTTCTTCTCCGGTGGATTTACCTCAAGCTTTCGGTGTTGATCATATCCTTATCCTCGTTCAAATGCTATCCCATGCTGGTGCACCTCGTAATTGTTCACCTCTCTCTATTCTTATTCGGAGTGCTCAAGATATCTTGGAAGATTCGTGTTTCCATTCTCAATCAGTTCAAGCTATTTGGAGATTGTTATCTCATTCAAGTCATTTAATTCTACCGGTGCAATATCTATTTCAATCAATCGTTCAACGGTGTTTTCTTTTGAGTGGGCCCTAACCCACAGGTCTGTTCCCAGGATCTTACCTGACTCTTATTTTCCCAGAGCTATCCTAAATTCTTCTCCAAGTTTGACGTAAGAATGAGTTATCATCAGTCAAATACTTTTCTCCAAGATCTTTCAAATTCTTTTTATAGTTGGCTCAACCTCTTCGCTTTTGATTCTTCCGGTGTGCCTCAATAATTCTTGGTGGTGTTTCTCGTTGTCATTCTCATCATTTGAAGACCGAAGAAGAGTTTCTCTTTAATCTTGCTCCATTCTCTTCAAGATTCGGGGTTCTAGCTGGTTGCCATCCTCTCATAATTGTTTTGATTGTGAGAATTCTTTTCACCCTTCCGGAGCAATTTAAGAGTCTTCTCAGTTTGTTATCCGGAGTCCATCAAGTCAGGTTTATTCATTCTCAGCTTTCACTTATCATTCTCCGATCTTACCGGTGCAGCGTTCAAGTGATCTCTAATAGGTCCATAATCTATTACATTCACTTGTATCTAAATTCTCTCAAGCATCTTCGTCCATTTGCTAATTCTTCCGGTGGTTCGTTCAAGATTTCTCTTCCTTTTTTATCATATCAATTTTATTCGTTGTTTCAACCCTTCCGGTGGTTCGTTCAATACCTTCCCAAGTCTGATGTTATATCTCTCTTAATCTTTTCTACAAGAATAAGTAATATGCCAAATCCGTTGATTGTCATCAATTTAAATTGGTGAAGGATAAGCATAACATAATTCTTATTCTTGTTCATCCAAGTGATTAATTCTTTATTCCGGAGGCCCTTAAAATTCTTGGTTTCATTTGTTTCATCTTCTCTTTTTCCCGGAGTTCCAAGCGCTAATTATCACGGAGATCCATCTAAATCATTGCAAGGATTCACCTTGTGTTTTCAATTTCTCTTTCTTTTCATTCCTTTTGTTTACCGGAGTTCTTCATGGAGGTTCTACATGATGGTTCATCAAGGATTTAATTCCCTTCTCAAAGTTTTCATCGAGATTCTTTCCTAAGGAGCTCAAGCTTTCTTCATATGGTAATCCGGAGTGCAATTCCTTCTACCATATTTTGGAGGTGGTATTATGTCATTCTTGATAATTTGAGTTCATGTTCCATGATTCACATGTTGTTAAGTATGAGTTTTTTTTAAATCCATCAACCTCGTTGTTGGAGTTATCTTGTGTCATATTTCACCTAAAAGCCTTCCATTGGAATGTTGCTATTTGTGGTGCTTGCCAATGATCCAAGTTATCTCTTTATCATCTTGGTGGAAGAAGTGTTCATCTCTTCGTCGATCTAAAGCTAGCAATTGTTTCCGTTAGTGGCCGGTTGTCACCTCATAATTTTGAGATGTTTTCCATAAGCCCACTACAAGCTTATTCGTTTCGTTGTTGGTTTTTTCCAACAACTCCGTTATAACCTTCTTGGAAGGGTGCTTGGCATTTTCTTCTCCATTCTTCTATTTCAATTATCTATCTTCTATTCTTTTGTTTCGGAGGCATTGTGATGTTGTGCTCTTCAATCATCATCTTGTTTTGTCAGGATCGTGTTCTTTTCATGCTTATCCATTTAACCGGAGTGTCCTTCCTTTTTCTTTCAAGTTCTTTTTCATCTTATCAAGTCTTGCATCTCTTTCCAACCGGAGTGCTGTCCGATTTTGATCTTCCTTGTTCCTTGTTTATCTCGTTTCAACCAGAGTGATTTCAATTCCTTCTTGTCCATTGTACTCGTCATTCATAGCTTCGCAACCTTTAAGTCCTCGTAATGTTCCTTGTTCCTCTTTTCTAACGGATTGTTTGCAATCTCGTTCATCTCTGCTGTACTCTTTCTTTTAAATTGCTCAACCTCTCAAGGTTCTTTGGTTTCACTCATTGGTCGAAGAAGCAACTTAGTTTTACCTCTTCTCTTCCTCTTCCGTTTCTCTCCGGTGCCATCCTAGATCTCGGGACGAGATCCTCTTGTAGTGGTGGAGTGTTGTAACGCCCCGAGACCGACGCTCCAGAAGACTTCCAGCTACTCTGAGTTTCGTCGTGTGATTTATTTGTTTGTTGCATTCTTCCTTGCATCATGTGCATTGCATCATGTCATCATGCCATCATATCATTAATTTTTAAAACCTCAACTAAATAAATTGTATGGATTTTTGGTCCATTTAAACCGAGGGAACTCACATGGTGACTCTCTTTATAACATATCCCCCAATATTAGGGAGCTATATTAAATATTCCATTTTTGGAATTCACCATAACACACTTGCAAATAATTCTCCATGTCGTTGTTATCTCAATTCTTGTTCTCCAACCTTGCCAATAATTATTTCATCGTTTTCCGGAGCTCCACCAAAATCCGAACATTTTTGGACCTTCCTTTTATCAAGTCCTAGTTCAAACCCATTTGAATTAAATTCAAATGAGTTTGAATTCTTATCATTCGATCTTGGCCTTTCTATTTTTCTTGGAACGAGCATATTTTTGCGAGTCCGGGAAAATTACCCCCGTGCGCAAATTCTTTCGTTAACCCTCTCTTTCTTTTTTTCTTCTCTCTAATTTGTTTTCTGCTAAAGAAAATAAGATTAAGGGGGAGAGAGGAGCAAGCCCAGTCGGCCTCCTGCAGCCCAGCTAGGCCCTTTGTCAGCCCGCCAGGCCTCTGCCATTTTTTCTCTCCACTGGGCCGGCCTCCCAGGCCCAGCCGGTGCCCCACCGATCCGACCGAACCCTAGCCCCGCTAGCCCGACTCCCTCGTCCTCTCTTCTCGCCCGATCCCTCACGCCGCCATCTACCTCTCCTCGATCCCCATCCCCATCGTCCCGCTGCTGCGCCGTCTCCTTCACCTCCTGCCCGCGTCCCTCTACTGCCTTGTCGCCGTCGAGCTGCGCCGCAGCGCCGACCTCGCCCGCGCCACCACTTCTCCACCTCTCCTGGACCTCCGCCCGCCGGCCACAGGAGCCGCTGCTGGCTGCCGTCCCGCGCTCCTCGCTCCCCTTGCCAGCCAGGAGCTCGTCCCCGAGCTCGGCCAACTCCGGCGGCCCCGGCGCCCGCGCCAAGCTTGCCGCCTCGCCATCTGGTTCCGCCTCAGCCATCCCCGAGCGCCACCGTCCGGCTCCCGTCGCCCCTTTGCAGGAGCAGCCCCATGCCCCGCCTCTGCCTTGTTCGAGCAGGGAGGAGGATGCGCCTCCGCTCGCCCTCATCGACCAGGAACGCCAAGGCCAAGACCAGCCCCGGGCAGGACCTCGTGTTCATCTACATCGCCAAGACCCTAGGCCTTTTGGTGTTGCTCTGTTTTGGAACGCCAAGTACCTCGACGCCGAAGACCCGTGTACAACTACTGTTTCCTGCCTAGAACGACTACCGTCGACGTGCATTTCGCCAAGTACCACTACCGACGAGCCCCGAAGGACTTGGTTGCGACAAGTTCCTCTCCAAACATGAACGTCTACTTCCACGACTGCTGCAAGAACAACTACTTCCACGACGCCGTGTACCACTACTTCCCTCGACGACTCGAACCGCTCCGAAAACGCACGCTTCGAAGGTATAACCCCGAGACGCCGTCCGTGGACCGAATGCATGTGTTGAATGAGATGCATCGTTTGCTCCGTGATCAAATCGTCCTTGCGATGCCCCTCTTTTGCCGTGCCACCGTCCCGTGGGAACCCGGTAACCGGGATCACCCCACCATCTCTAGCATGTTCCGCACATCTGCACGCCTCCTTTTGCACCGGTATCTCCATGAGTTACCGGGACCGGAAGTTGCCGTGGCACCATTTTTGTTTCGCCGCCGTGGCACCCTTTTTGTTCCGCCATGGTGACCAAATGCTTCATAACATGCTCATGTCAACATTTTCATAAAATTGCATAAAACTTGTATATGTCATCCGCATCATGATAACAACATTTAAAATGTTTAAACTTGTTGTTGCATTAAATTGCTAAATGCATATGGGGATTTACCGGATTTGTTGTTTTTATATCCGGCCCCATTTAAATTGTTTAGATGGTATAGTTTATATTATGATTCACCTCTTGCCATGTTTAACAACAGTTAATATTGTTGGGTAGCTTAAACGAGAGATAACTAAATAATTGATGTGGTGTTCCGTCAACATGCACCTCGTTGCATATTGAGCTCCACTTAACTTGTAGTATTGTTTGTTGCACTTTGCCATGCCATGCCTCATTAAACCGGACATGCATCATACTTGTTTGTGCATCATGACTTGTTTATGCTTGTGTGTTTACTATGTTGTTTGTTTCTTTCCGGGTTGCTTCTCTCGTTAGCTTCGGTTTCATTCCGGAGTTGTGAGGATTTGTTCGTCTACAACCGTTTGTCTTCTTCTTGGACTCGTTCTTCTTCCTTCCGGGATTTCAGGCAAGATGATCATACCCTCGAAATCACTACTATCTTTGCTATGCTAGTTTGCTCGCTCTTGCTATGCCAATGCTACGATGCCTACCATTTGCTTGTCAGCCTCCCAAATTGCCATGTCAAACCTCTAACCCACCATGTCCTAGCAAACCGTTGATTGGCTATGTTACCGCTTTGCTCAGCCCCTCTTATAGCATTGTTAGTTGCAGGTGAAGATTGAAGTTTGTTCCTTGTTGGAACATGGAGATGTTGTTCCTTGTTGGAACATGTTTACTTGTTGGGATATCACAATATATCTTATTTAATTAATGCATCTATATACTTGGTAAAGGGTGGAAGGCTCGGCCTTATGCCTGGTGTTTTGTTCCACTCTTGCCGCCCTAGTTTCCGTCATATCGGTGTTATGTTCCCGGATTTTGCGTCCCTTAC
>NW_021181152.1:0-1275 GCF_002162155.2 Triticum dicoccoides | reverse complement strand
AGCTATGACTTACCGCACTCGTGCAAAATAATAAAACACGGTAAATATATTACTTACACGTGCGTTTTGTTTTGCAAGCGGCGCGAAAAAAATTAAAAAGGGAATGCAACACGAGGACTTCCAAGGAGGTCACCCATCCTAGTACTACTCTCGCCCAAGCACGCTTAACTTCGGAGTTCTGATGGGATCCGGTGCTTTAGTGCTGGTATGATCGCATCCGACATGTTACCCCGGTCTTCGTCCCTTATCCTTGCCCCTCCCAGCTCCACTACAAAGACGATTGTACATTGCTTTGGCCGCTCCCTCTCAACAACGGAGACGAGTTTAACGCGGTTTCCACCCCTCCCTCTCAACCGCACCAGTGCACGCTTGCCGCGCCACAACGCCGACGCTGGACCCGTGAATCGTGAGCACCCAGCTATGACTTACCGCACTCGTGCAAAATAATAAAACACGGTAAATATATTACTTACATGTGCGTTTTGTTTTGCAAGCGGCGCGAAAAAAATTAAAAAGGGAATGCAACACGAGGACTTTCCAGGAGGTCACCCATCCTAGTACTACTCTCGCCCAAGCACGCTTAACTTCGGAGTTCTGATGGGATCCGGTGCTTTAGTGCTGGTATGATCGCATCCGACATGTTACCCCTGTCTTCGTCCCTTATCCTTGCCCCTCCCAGCTCCACTACAAAGACGATTGTACATTGCTTTGGCCGCTCCCTCTCAACTACGGAGACGAGTTTAACGCGGTTTCCACCCCTCCCTCTCAACCGCACCAGTGCACGCTTGCCGCGCCACAACGCCGACGCTGGACCCGTGAATCGTGAGCACCCAGCTATGACTTACCGCACTCGTGCAAAATAATAAAACACGGTAAATATATTACTTACACGTGCGTTTTGTTTTGCAAGCGGCGCGAAAAAAATTAAAAAGGGAATGCAACACGAGTACTTCCCAGGAGGTCACCCATCCTAGTACTACTCTCGCCCAAGCACGCTTAACTTCGGAGTTCTGATGGGATCCGGTGCTTTAGTGCTGGTATGATCGCATCCGACATGTTACCCCGGTCTTCGTCCCTTATCCTTGCCCCTCCCAGCTCCACTACAAAGACGATTGTACATTGCTTTGGCCGCTCCCTCTCAACTACGGAGACGAGTTTAACGCGGTTTCCACCCCTCCCTCTCAACCGCACCAGTGCACGCTTGCCGCGCCACAACGCCGACGCTGGACCCGTGAATCGTGAGCACCCAGCTATGACTTACCGCACTCGTGCAAA
>NW_021181151.1:0-1067 GCF_002162155.2 Triticum dicoccoides | reverse complement strand
GCCCGAGCTCGCCGTCGCCGGAGATCCCCTTCAACGCCGTCGCCGCCTCAGCTCGTCCCCGACCCCGCCGGTGGCCTCTACGGGAGCGCTGTGAGCCTAGCTACTCCTCCGACCCTCCCTCTCTCATTCCCGAGCCGTGTAGCCACCGCACGAGGATCACACGCCCGCACCGCCGCGGATCTCGTCGCCGACGTGCTTCCGGCCACCCTCCGGCCACAAGCTGGTGTCCATCTTACTCACCGAGTCCCGCAGCACCTAGCTAGCCACTCCCCGAGCCTCACCGACCCCTCTAGCGCCAAGTTCATCTTCGGCCGAACCCCGGTGGCCGCCAAGGTCGTCGCCGGCGCCAACTCCGACCACCCCGACCCCAACGGACTCCACCAAGAGCTGCGGCTTGTCCTCAACTCCACTCCGGTGGTCTCCGCGACCTATTTGGTGGCCGAAACGGCCAAAACCACTCCCGCCGCCGCGTCGGGCTCGCCGGCGGCTAAACGCTGGCGCCGCTGGCATTGACTTTGACCACGGGTGGGCCCTGGTTGACTCCCCTGAGTCAATGACAGGTGGGGCCCAGCTCTGTTAATTAAACATGTTTAGTTTTAATTAAACTTTAATTAAAATAATCACCCTGACATGCGGGACCCACTGTCAGGTTTGACCCTGACGTGTTCCGTTGACCTGCTGACGTCACACTGACGTCAGGCTGACGCAATAATGATTTTCTGGAATTATTCTAATATAGGAAATTCCAGAATATAATTTAAACTTCAAAAATTCATAACTTTTATTCTGTAACTCCAAATCAGACAAATTATATATGAAAAATGATCAGAAAAATCCAATCTATTCATCTGTACTATTTTCATGCATGATTAAACAAGTTAACCTGATGTTTAATGCAGAACAAGGAAAAGCACTTTAAAAGGCCATGTTTGAGTTTGAAATTTGAATCTTTGATTCAAATTGGTTCAAACCCTTCTGGTTTTAGTTGCATTAGCCCAACACACTCATATTGCCATGTTTCATGCATGCATCATATTGTTGCACATTGTTTGGTGATGGTTGTGTAT
>NW_021181150.1:0-851 GCF_002162155.2 Triticum dicoccoides | reverse complement strand
CTGGGGTAATAAATAACTCTGTTGCACCTCACAAGCATCACTTCCCACCCCGTGACGCTAACGGAAGACACAAACACCGTGACCCGTCCGCCCTCCGTCTGTTCCTATACCTCTGGTACACATTGGTACATAACCAAACCCGCCGTCATAAACATACTACCGTCTGAGGCAGCTTCTGTTATGTACGTATGCCAATTCGTACCTCTAGTATGCCGTCCATGTACGACGTATAAAACATATAAATATCTGACAGCCCACATCCCCACAGCAGATTCAATGCGAACCGATACCAGGAGCACGCGTTTTCGGGAGCGCCTACCAATTTTCGATGACAACACCATATAGTCAACAGTTTGAATATACTATTAATCATGCTCTCGTTCTCCCCTCCGTACTCTTCATGATCAGCGCCAAGCGGGTAAGCTACCGTATTTTCAGTTTTGGCCGTTGCACAGTGCCCATATTTGCTGGCAAATAAGCAGCGTTAGCTCACGTACACGAGTCGGCACAGCAGTACGGGCACACTTGCCATCACCGGCCACCCATGTACTATCATGATAGAGACCCATCATGTGTACGACTGCGGCGTGCATCAAAGCAGTATTTTTAGCGCAACAAGGATGAAAAGGGTTCAGGCCGGTGAGCCCATGCATGCTAAGAAACAACCCCCACCCCCCACCCCACCCACACACACAGCGAGTCGCCGCCCCCCTTCCCCTTCGCCGCTGTCGCCAGCGGGCGCGGCCGGCCGTTGCCCGCGCGGCGCCCCGCAGTCTGGCGGTGGCGGCCCCCATTCTTCCCCCGGCGCTGGACCCCAGCTCGGGCGAGTTGTCCTGGCGGCGGAGCCCTTC
>NW_021181149.1:0-752 GCF_002162155.2 Triticum dicoccoides | reverse complement strand
AAGCGGGGCGCCCGGGGGCCTCGACCCATCTCTCCTACGAGCTCCCCTCGCTCTCCCTCCTCCCGCCGCCGCCGGGGGGCGGCGCCGGGCCTTGCCTGCATGGTGCTGCCAGCGGTGGCAGGCCTGTCCTTCCCCGCGCGCTGTCCCTCCTGCTCGGGCGTGGTTACCAGCGATGGTGCCCTTCGGCCGGCTGCGGTGTGGCAAGGGGGCGGCGATGCTGGTTGCCACGGTGGCCCTCGACGCGGCGGCACGACCGTTGGTTGTGGGCCGACACGGTGGCGCTGTTGGCCGGCGGCGCCCACCAAGCCAAGACCTGGGCCCGTTTTGGCCCCGTCCGGGTTGGGTCGGGCCGGCGGCATGAATCCGGCGGCGTAGCTTCCTGGTGGGTGTGGCGAGGCGGCGGCGGTCTACGGGCAGCGAGTACTTCGTTGGTCGGCGTGTTGCAGCGCGGTGACATGGACTTTCCGGATCCATGTGGGCCCGACCGGGCCGTAGGGCCCGGCAAGTCCTCGTCGCCGCGTCCGCTCGGCTTCGCTCTTGCGATGGAGGCTTTTCCCTCCCACAGGTCGAGTATTGCCCGCTCTAGTGGCCGTTGTCTCCTTTCCCCCTCCAGGCCTCGTGTTGGCAGCTCCAGAGAGACAGGGAAGATGGTCCAGTAACCGTGCTGGGACATGCTGGCGGGCGGCTGCGTGGGCGGTGCACCACGAATTGTCTGGAGTGGTTGTGGTGGTTGTGGATCGCGAGAAACCCCT
>NW_021181148.1:0-1140 GCF_002162155.2 Triticum dicoccoides | reverse complement strand
GAGTTCTTGAACCTCTCGCGCCTGGCTTTCCGAGCTGGTCTTTTTCTCCTTCCGCACACCAGCGGTATAGTATGACCCCCATTTTGTCGACAAGCCTTTGCCGGCCACACGACCAGCTGACGTCGGCTTACTGAGCTTATCCTTGTTCTTCATTACATTCAACCCCCTATTTAGAGTGGTGTCCCAAGGGTTGCTCTTAGTCGACCCCGCGCTACTGCTTTCAGTCGCCTGCGGAAGGAATGTGAACCATTTAGAAATTTGGCTTCATTAATTAGAATGCAACCATATGGAGCTAATTACGCGGGGGTGTATTCCTTACCAGAACAAGCTCAAGCTGCCTGGTCTTCGGATCCGTGGTAAGCTTCTTTGTTTTCGGGTCCTTCTTGTACCGGGCCCTGACAAAGTTCCTGGTCTGCTTGTCACCGTATTTATCGAAGAGGGGTGGTAGGCCTTGCTCGGCACGGTCCGCCTCCTCCTTGTCCCATATAGGCTCCGCCACTCTGTAACCGCCGGGACCGAGTGTGTGTTCCCCTATGTTCAGCTCCCGCATTTGTTTCCCCCACTCACTTGATTGGGAGCTTGCGGTGCTCGAGCAATTGATCTTGAAGTCGTTGTAGTCATCTTCGGTGATCGAAGGATTTTTCTCCTTGATCTCCTGATAACTCTCACCTTTCTCGATCATTCTCTTCACGTTGCTTTTCCAAGTAGACAGGGCCTTGCTCATCTTCGTGAGGGCAGCATTGTTCACTTTATTCCCTTTGAGGCTTGTGTTTTCAAATTCAGCGGGGAACTTGTATCGTTCGTGCAGCTTCGTGAAGAGGAGGTTGCGCAAATTCCCTCGGTCAGGATGCCTCAGGTTCTCGGTGTTGATCGAGACGGTGCTCCGGACAATGCACCCGAGCTGAAGCGAGTACCCCTTGACTATTCGTTCGGGCGCCGTTGGATTCCCGTTGGAGTCCACTTCAGTAACTTCCTCCTTGAGGGTGCGGAGCACGATCGGGCGCCGGTCCTTCCATTGCCTCTTCGGTTGGCTGCCATCTGTGCGTGCGCCGCCATCATCAGTGGTGGCATCCTCGGCGGCACCATCAGTGGTGGCATCAGTGTGGTCATCCTCGGCGGCACCATCCGTGGTCTCAGGAT
>NW_021181147.1:0-1061 GCF_002162155.2 Triticum dicoccoides | reverse complement strand
AGTAGCTGATTCTTAAATCACACATACAGATCTCAGTGCTTAAGGTCGGCTTCAATGAAACAACCCACCATGTACTCCTACATGGCCTCTCATCGATACCTTTACCAAATCGTGTTCACCACACCACTCTCATTACCGACATAATCATTTCACTCTAGCCCATCACCCAGATGAACCAGACCTGACACGACTCTAAGCATAGCAGGCATAGCAAGGTAGGAACAACACATACATATGGCTCAATCAACTCCTACACATGCTACTGGGTTTCATCTAGTTACTGTGGCAATGACAGGTCATGCAGAGGAAATGGGTTCAACTACCGTAGCACACAGCAGTTTGAATCGCGTTGTCTTAATGCAGTAAAAGAGAGCAGGAGCGAGAACATGGGATTGTATCGATATGATCAAATGGTTGGTTGCTTGCCTGATGGTTCGATGCACGGATACGGTTCTTCGATAGGGTAATCACGGTACTCCTCGGAAACAGAACCTGTCGCAAAGGACATCGATACACAAGCATTACCAAACAATATGCAACAATATGATGCATGCATGAAACATGGCAATATGAGTGTGTTGGGCTAATGCAACTAAAGCCAGAAGAGTCTTGGACAAATTTGAATCAAAGATTCAAATTTCAAATTCAAATATGGCCTTTTAAAGTGCCTTTTCTTGTTCTGATTAAAACATCAATTTAACTTGTTTGATCATGCATGAAAATAGTACAGATGGATAGATTGGATTTTTCTGATCATTTTTCATATATAATTTGTCCAATTTGGAGTTACAGAATAAAAGTTATGAATTTTTGAAGTTTAATTAATATTCTGGAATTTCCTGATTTAATTTAAATCCAGAAATTCAATTACTGCGTCAGCCTGACGTCACAGTGGCATCAGCAGGTCAACAGGGCTGGCTCGGGTCAAACCTGACGTGTGGGGTCCACACGTCAGTGACACAGGGGCTAATCCCGCGTTGACCCGGGCTGGTTAGCTTTGACTAGGCCCTGGGCCCACTTGTCAGCGTCAGTAGGTGGGGGGGTTAGTGACTAATTAACTA
>NW_021181146.1:0-2227 GCF_002162155.2 Triticum dicoccoides | reverse complement strand
AAGTCCTCCCCACCGCCGTGACGTAGGGGAATATTCAGGATCGCTTCCGCATCGGGTGTGATAAAGGTTGCACGGATCAGATCCCGCTTCCAAGACCAGTTATCATAGTCGATCAAGTCGCTCACCATGTTGATCGGTGTATTTGGCGGTCTGAATAACGGTCTCATGGATACAGTCGACTGCAGCCATCGATCCTCCCATACCGAGGTGGTAGTGCCATCACCGATTCTCTTAACAAGGCCAACATCTAGTGCTTGACGCCCAGCAACGATCGCCCTCCAAGTAGCAGAAGCTGACTTTGGTATAGTAGCCTGCATAAAATCACAATCAGGAAAGTACCTTCCTTTCATAACTCTGGTGTAAAGTGAGTCCGGTTTCGTCATGAACCTCCAGCCATGTTTCCCAAGAAGGGCAATGTTGAACTGTCGGAGGTCACGAAAACCCATCCCCTCTTTGATTTTTGGTGTAGCAAGTTTGTCCCATGCAATCCAATGAAGAGCACGTCTGTCCAGAGAGCTCGCCCACCAGAATTTTGCCATGTTTGAGGTCAAACCTTTGCACACTTTTTTGGTCAGCAGAAAGCATGACATGCTGAAAGTTGGAATGGCCTGAACGATTGACTTGATTAGGGTTTCTCTCCCGGCACATGCAAACAAGCGTTATGACCAACCTTGCATCTTACCCTTGGCCCGATCTCCAATATGTTCAAAGGTTCCGCTGGAGATCCTTCCAATTGCAGTGGGGAGGCTGAGGTAACGCTTAGAAAAAGCTTCGGAATGGACATTCAGAAGTTGTTTCAGACTTGCTTTGAGCGCCGCCGGTGTGTTAGGACTGAAATATATAGAACTCTTTGATCTGTTTACACATTGGCCGGAGGCTGCACCATAGATCGTGAGAATGTCATTCAACCTAGTTGCACTCTCGAGGGTCGCCTTGATGAAAATCAAACTATCATCGGCGAACAAAAGATGACTTACCCAAGGCGCTCTGTGGTTAACTCTGATGCCACGATCAACGAAATTGCCATAGTGATTAACCAGAGCAGAGAAGCCTTCAGCACATAGCAGGAAAAGGTATGGCGAAACTGGACAGCCCTGCCGGAGGCCTCTCGGCAGGGTGAAGTAGGGCAGAAGCTCCCCGTTTACACGCACGGAGAAACGTACAGATGTGACACACTTCATGATCAGTCTCACCAAGCTGCCAGCAAATCCGAGCCTCAAAAGCATAGCTTCAAGAAAATGCCACTCGACTCGATCGTAAGCTTTCATCATGTCCAGTTTGATTGCACATGAGAATTTTTTCCCTTTCTTCCGTCTCTTCATCGTATGTACACTTTCAAATGCAACGAGAACATTGTCTGTGATCAAACGACCCGGGACGAAAGCACTTTGTTCTTCGCTAATAATCTCATCCATGCACGGCCTCAAACGATTGGTAATGGCTTTAACAGCAATCTTATAGAGTACTGGGCATAGAGCAATGGGTCGATATTGCGAGATATTCTGCGGGTGGCGTACCTTTGGGATTAAAGTGATGGAAGTGTCATTGAGCCCCGCCGGTAATTCACCACCATTTAAGAACTCCAATAGCACCGGGACTATATCTTGCTTAAGAAGATCCCAATGGCGTTGGTAAAAACCTGCTGTAAATCCGTCCACCCCCGGCGCTTTTGACGGGGCCATCTGAAAGAGGGCAGCCCAGATCTCTGATACGTCGAACGGTTTACAGAGAAGATCATTCATCACCGGCGTGACCCGGCGCGGTACATGCGATAACAGCTCATCACTGTTGCTGTACCCCTGAGACGTGTAGAGACTTTGATAAAAATCAAGTATCTCTTCCTTATCCTCCTCCCCCGAAGCACAGACTGAGCCGTCAGACCGCTGTAAGTTAGCGATCTTGTTGATTCGTTGGCGTTGCTTAGCCTGCGCTTGAAAGTAGGCCGTGTTGCGATCTCCCTCACGAAGCCAAGGGACACGTGATCGCTGCTTTAACCATATCTCCTCCAACTTCAATGCCTCTCGGAGCTTTGACATGGTAGCTTTTTCTTCATCTGAAGGGTCCCGTCCAACCGACTGTCTACGCAGTCTGTCGAGTTGTTTTTGCAGCTGACGGACGGTCCTTGTTAAGCATCCGAATTCCCGAACCCCCCAAGGTGCTAGTTTATGTTGTAGGGCTTCTAGGGAGTTCATGACCCCGATCAGACCCGGCTTCTTTACTTGTGCAC
>NW_021181145.1:0-4125 GCF_002162155.2 Triticum dicoccoides | reverse complement strand
GCATAATGACCTCCTCCCTTACAACGACGACAAATAATATCACTTGTGTGCCCTGTTGATGCCATGGAAGAAGAAGAACGCTGTGCAGGCCCCGCAGGTGCGCTCTTGGCAGATAATGGTGGTTGTGCCTGTTTTCTTGTATCACGGCTGGAGGTGGCACCGGATGGAGGTGCTGGTGCAGTTGAAGTAGAAGATGCACGTGGTGTCCATGATGAAGGTCGGCCTGCAGAAAAGTTAGTTCGCCCCAATGCTTGTCGATCCTGCACTTCACGTTCAGCTTTACAAGCAAGATGGAATAAACGAGTGATATTAGTATACTCCTTATAGTCTAGAATGGTCTGAATCTCTCTATTTAATCCAGCCAGAAAACGTGCAAGCATAGCTTCATTCTCCTCAACAATACCACATCTAATCATGCCAGTTTGTAATTCCTGATAATATTCTTCTATAGAATTTTTCCCTTGTCTTAAACACTGCAATTTTTGAAGCAATTCACGTTGATAATATGGTGGAACCCAACGCGTACGCATAGCAGTTTTCAAAGCAGCCCAAGTAGTTGGAATAGGATATAATCTACAATGTTCAGACCACCATACACATGCGAAACTAGTGAAAGCACAAACAGCAGCAGCAACTCGTCTCTCCTGAGGATATTGTAAACATGTAAATCGTTGTTCAGTTTCTAACTCCCAAGTAAGATATATATCAGGAACATATCTACCCTCAAATGGTGGAATATTCAATTTTAGTTTAGGAATATGGACATCATCTCGTACCTGAGGTGGTGGTGCAGGCCTACCATTACGAATATATACCTGAGGTCGACCTGCTGGTGGTGGTACAGGTGGCTGCACGTAGTGTTGATTTTGATCAACCTCATCCTCATAATCTCCCACATAATCATCCTCCTCCACATCAGCAGCAGGAGCCACAGAAGTATCAACAACAGCACCAATAGTTTGGCCAAACGCAAGAGGAACACGGCTTGCTCGGCGGAGGTCTGCTTCGCGACGTGGAGGTAGTCGTCGTTGTTGTTGTTGGAGAGGTGCGTTAGGTGCAGCGGGTGGTGGTGGTGGAAGACGCGCGAGCAATTCATTAAACTTGTTATCGAGCTTTGTTTCGAACGTCTTCTCAAGGCCAGTGATCTTGATAGAGGCGAGGGTGTCCCGATCTTTCGATGAGATGATAACTATCAATTTGGTGGAGACGACTTTGACGATCCGACTACAAACGTGCACGACGTTGCGCCTTAGCAATCGCTAAACCAATCTCCTGAGGTTACTGACGATGTCGGAAGCACGGTCAGCCTGACCACGAAGGTCTATTTCTGCAAGCAATCGAAGAACGAGCAAGAATATGATAAAGCAATCTGAATATTGCGAGTATATATGAAGTATTGATAAAGGTGGGGATCCGTAAGCGGTCTTGGTCTGGTCGTTGAACACAAACGAAGTACACGAAGTTGCAATGGCTAACTTTTAACTAAACAAATCCCAAGGAAAAGCTACTAGATGGATCTACTTATATAGGAGCAAGGGGTGGCGGCCAAGGAGGTGGGAGGACGTCCCAAGGCAGCCTAAAACTAAATCTAGGTCGTACAAGTCCAATGGGCCCAAGTGGAGGTGATGTAACACCTTTGGACTTGTAGTTTGACTCGGATTCTGCTGCAGCATCAGATTGTTTCGTCCACAACTCAACGCTCCGGACGAATTTGAAGGTGATTCCAATTGGGTTGGAAAGTGCACGAAATCTAGTTTCCAACAAAAAAAGAATCACCCAATTCGGAGTCCGTATGAAAAACTTGTGTGCGTTTTGAGTCAGGTATGTCTGTGCAGTCCGAATCTGAATCCAGAACGTGAGAGACTTGGACTCTATCTTCTCTTGGGCCAAAAGTGACGTGAGAGAACTTTTTGGACAGCAAATAAACATCTCTTTCTTCCTTATCTTCATATGTGGATTGTACAAATGTCCCATACACCTGCAATTAGACAAAACACAAAAGTGTGTGAAGTATTTTTGTTCTGGATAACATAAATAGATTATTGAATAGTTTGCACTAGAAATCACCTGACAAATATGCATATATGCAATATTTTTGGTCATATCCAAGGTAGTCATGTCCTCATCAGATCTTCTCCATGGCCTCTTCAAAATTGTTCAGCACATCTTGCACCTGTTCAGTCATCATTTGCTGAAACTTATCATGAAGCTCCTTGTTCGATAAATTCTCCCAGTCAATCTCGTCGGCTTGTGATCCTGGCATGATTAGCAGCAATAGAAACACACAAGAATATGATCCTACAGACTACGAACAAGTGGTGGTGGTGGGTGTCACAAATCCGTCAAGCAAATCTCAAATTCTTACCAGTTCTTACCCAGCAGCAGGCGGTGATCGGCAACCGTGGTAGTCAAAAACTCTCAAAGCTTGGATAGAGCGATTACCAGGGAGAGTCAAACGCACGACGTAGATGTATGTGGAGCTGGGAAGGCTTATAATATGTGACGAGGACATCAATACAATTGTTACACCCACAGCCCCTGCTGCTATACATACTGGACCAATTACTAGAGCTCGTGCACGCCAACTAAATTACCAGGTACTTTCGTTTCTTGGTAATGATTCTAATGTTCATGAGAATATGATGCTGCCTAAATTGGATACATTTGTTTTGCTTACAAATGAAGGGCCTAGCTTGGAGAAGGATGAACATTGGAGCAAGAACAAGCATGGAGATGATGGCATGCGCAAGATGATGAGGACATGACTACCTTGGATATGACTAAAAATATTGCATATATGCATATTTGTCAGGTGATTTCTAGTGCAAACTATTCAATAATCTATTTATGTTATCCAGAACAAAAATACTTCACACACTTTTGTGTTTTGTCTAATTGCAGGTGTATGGGACATTTGTACAATCCACATATGAAGATAAGGAAGAAAGAGATGTTTATTTGCTGTCCAAAAAGTTCTCTCACGTCACTTTTGGCCCAAGAGAAGATAGAGTCCAAGTCTCTCACGTTCTGGATTCAGATTCGGACTGCACAGACATACCTGACTCAAAACGCACACAAGTTTTTCATACGGATTCCGAATTGGGTGATTCTTTTTTTGTTGGAAACTAGATTTCGTGCACTTTCCAACCCAATTGGAATCACCTTCAAATTCGTCCGGAGCGTTGAGTTGTGGACGAAACAATCTGATGCTGCAGCAGAATCCGAGTCAAACTACAAGTTCAAAGGTGTTACATCACCTCCACTTGGGCCCATTGGACTTGTACGACCTAGATTTAGTTTTAGGCTGCCTTGGGACGTCCTCCCACCTCCTTGGCCGCCATCCCTTGCTCCTATATAAGTAGATCCATCTAGTAGCTTTTACTTGGGATTTGTTTAGTTAAAAGTTAGCCATTGCAACTTCGTGTACTTCGTTTGTGTTCAACGACCAGACCAAGACCGTTTACGGATCCCCACCATTATCAATACCTCATATATATTTGCAATATTCAGATTGCTTTATCATATTCTTGCTCGTTCTTCGATTGCTTGCAGGAATAGACCTTCGTGGTCAGGCTGACCGTGCTTCCGGCATCGTCAGTAACCTCAGGAGATTGGTTTAGCGATTGCTAAGGCGCAACGTCGTGCACGTTTGTAGTCGGATCGTCAAAGTCGTCTCCACCAAATCGATAGTTATCATCTCATCGAAAGATCGGGACACCTTTGCCTCTATCAAGTGGTATCAGTTTTCAGGTTGCTCGGTGAGAATTTCCAGTTTTTCCTAGATTAGATTTATTTTCTTACCTATTGTCCAAGAAAAAGCCACAAAACAAAAGTTAGATCTATTCATCCTTTGTCCTAGCCAGACTGAGCCTTTGCAATTTTCTTTTCATTGTTTGCATTATTGAATTATCGGTTGCATCGCCGTGTCGAGTTGCTGGTCTTAGTGTCTAGTTCCTTTAGAGTTTCGAGTTCTGTTCACATTAGTCACGCAGCCGCTGCATCATTATCCCATCCGCTGTCCACCATCCCATCCACCAATTTCCACCACGTGCTACGCACTGTTTATTGTCATAATCATAGTTGAGGTCACTCACATCTTCGCCTGATCGAATCTGCATCTTATCT
>NW_021181144.1:0-998 GCF_002162155.2 Triticum dicoccoides | reverse complement strand
ACGACTACCTCCACGTCGCGAAGCAGACCTCCGCCGAGCAAGCCGTGTTCCTCTTGCGTTTGGCCAAACTGTTGGTGCTGCTGTTGATACTTCTGTGGCTCCTGCTGCTGATGCGGAGGAGGATGATTATGTGGGAGATTATGAGGATGAGGTTGATCAAAATCAACACTACGTGCAGCCACCTGTACCACCACCAGCAGGTCGACCTCAGGTATATATTCGTAATGGTAGGCCTGCACCACCACCTCAGGTACGAGATGATGTCCATATTCCTAAACTGAAATTGAATATTCCACCATTTGAGGGTAGATATGTTCCTGATATATATCTTACTTGGGAGTTAGAAACTGAACAACGATTTACATGTTTACAATATCCCGAGGAGAGACGAGTTGCTGCTGCCGTTTGTGCTTTCACTAGTTTTGCATGTGTATGGTGGTCTGAACATTGTCGATTATATCCTATTCCAACTACTTGGGCTGCTTTGAAAACTGCTATGCGTACGCGTTGGGTTCCACCATATTATCAACGTGAATTGCTTCAAAAATTGCAGCATTTAAGACAAGGGAAAAATTCTGTAGAAGAATATTATCAGGAATTACAAACTGGCATGATTAGATGTGGTATTGTTGAGGAGAATGAAGCTATGCTTGCACGTTTTCTGGGTGGATTAAATAGAGAGATTTAGACCATTCTAGACTATAAGGAGTATACTAATATCACTCGTTTATTCCATCTTGCTTGTAAAGCTGAACGTGAAGTGCAGGATCGACAAGCATTGGGGCGAACTAACTTTTCTGCAGGCCGACCTTCATCATGGACACCACGTGCATCTTCTACTTCAACTGCACCAGCACCTCCATCCGGTGCCACCTCCAGCCGTGATACAAGAAAACAGGCACAACCACCATTATCTGCCAAGAGCGCACCTGCGGGGCCTGCACAGCGTTCTTCTTCTTCCATGGCATCAACAGGGCACACAAGTGATATTATTTGTC
>NW_021181143.1:0-1238 GCF_002162155.2 Triticum dicoccoides | reverse complement strand
CGGAGCAACTCGCTAGAAGGTTTGTGGTTCCGAGAGGGAATAATTCATGTTTGATGACGAATGGTAGATAGATTCCTCTTACGGCCTTCAATTTTTTTCTACATCTAACGTGCACTATTACAACTGTAATGTGAAATTTTGGAAAATTCTAGGGGTCATTTGACCTTTTAAAGACATTTAAGTGATTTTCTAACTATTTAATGACCGTAATTCAAATTTGAATTACATCTACATGCAACGACTAACCAAATTGGTTTAAAAAATCATATTTGTGTACTTGTGTGCGAGTTAATTCCATGTGTAGTAATTTGAAGGAATTTTCAAACATATTGGTCTCTTGACATGGACACATGCATACGTATGCATGGAGTGACATGGAATTTTAATTCAAAAAATAGAAAAATGATCAGAAACACATGAAACTTTGGTTGATGTAGTGTCATGCCACCAAGATGATGTGGTAAAGAAATTGGCACGTTTGACGAACGTTTGGACACACGCCCCTCAGAAATCGGAGCAACTCGCTAGAAGGTTCGTGGTTCCGAGAGGGAAGAATGCATGTTTGATGACGAACGGGAGATAGCTTCCTCTTACGGCCTTCAATTCTTTTTCTACGTCTAACGTGCACTACTACAACTGTAATGTGAAATTTTGGAAAATTCTAGGGGTCATTTGACCTTTTAGACATTTAAGTGATTTTCTAACTATTTAATGACCGTAATTCAAATTTGAATTACATCTACATGCAACGACTAACCAAAACGGTTTGAAAAATCATATTTGTGTACTTGTGTGAGAGTTAATTCCATGTGTACTAAATTAGAAGGAATTTTCAAACATATTGGTCTCATGACATGGACACATGCATACGTATGCATGGAGTGAGATGGCATTTTAATTCAAAAAATAGAAAAATGATAAGAAACACATGAAACCTTGGTTCATGTGTCATGCAACCAAGATGATGTGGTAAAGAAATTGGCACGTTTGACGAAAGTTTGGAAACACACCCCTCACAAACCGGATCAACTCGCTAGAAGGTTCGTGGTTCCGAGATGGACAAATGCATGTTTGATGACGAACGGGAGATAGCTTCCTCTTACGGCCTTCAATTTTTTTCTACGTCTAACGTGCACTACTACAACTGTAATGTGAAATTTTGGAAAATTCTAGGGGTCATTTGACCTTTTAAAGACATTTAAGTGATTTTTTCTAACTATTTAATGACCGTAATTCAA
>NW_021181142.1:0-1261 GCF_002162155.2 Triticum dicoccoides | reverse complement strand
AGAATTTCACCACCTCTTAAGAATTCTTGATATCATAATACTTCTTGCCATCTTCGTTCATTCCTTGGTCCCCGTATTGTTTTCAACCGGAATACCGACAATTGAGCTATGACGTGTGAATTCAAAACTTCTAGCAACCCTATTGCTTTGAAGTGAATGGGCGATAGTTCATTCTAAGTCTTTCGATAATTGAATCACCATGCTAACATTGGCCGTGCAACCCAACCCATATTTCGGGTGCACCGTTCAACCAATGTTTAATTATGTATGTTTTCCTCGAGCAAATCCTATTATATCATTTGATCCAACAAGTGTCATCTTCTTGTTCACATTATTGTGGAAAGCCATCCGTTTGGGATTCTCGATGGATTGTCGCTGAGCCCATCAGCCACCTTCTCATCCCCTCCTTGGTTTAATGATGAACTATTGTTTCAGGAAACCGCTCCATAGGTCATTTCCCCGAGAATCTTACAATGTCATCTCATCAATTTGCGTTGCACCTTTTTCTTCTCAGGTATCCTAAGTCTGAGGTATCCTGACACCAAATCGGATCTGAATCTCGGCCAGATATGATGGTTGGGACAACTTTCCAAGAGTTATGATGTTGATCCTTTGATGACCCAGTAACATGATGTCATGCCTAGCACCCCCCCCTCCCCGGCTGGAGGACCTATCATTATAGATTCCTTTTCAGCAAGGTTATCCATTTATCCATGAGGAAATTATAAGACTTATTCTACAAGTTATTCCTGATGGATTCTTCATGTTTCCAAAGTCTGATCTTCACCTGAAGACCATGTCAATGCTATCTCGAAGCATGTCAATGGTACTCCGATTTTCAACAGGAACATTTGAAGCACGATGCTAAATTTTGTTTATCATTTATCCTAACACCGTTGTATGGGTAATATCATGAGATTCCTCCCCCCCTTACCTAAATGGTTGTCTACTTTATACCCTGTCATGGATATCTTGCTCTGCTTGTCCTTGGGAAGGATATACCCCTGATATATGTGTTTAAACATATTTTCCTTTCCATTATTTGGTTTAACCTTTCTTGTGATCTATATAATCTAAGCAGTAATAATTCACTGCGTAGGTAAAACACCTCGGTGTACAACTCTGACAGTGAGACCCTGTTTCTATTGTTGATGGCATTTCGGTAACCGCCGATGGATGAGAACTTTGCCTCTTGGCCCGCCTCGTTCAACGAGCAGGAAAATAGTTCTCTTCGTCCCTCGCCCTTGGTATCGACGTTGTC
>NW_021181141.1:0-2133 GCF_002162155.2 Triticum dicoccoides | reverse complement strand
CGCCCCCCCAGCCATGGCCGCCGCTACCGCCGCCGTGCCTACGTCGTAGCCGCGCTCCCCGCTGCCCGTGCGTCCTCTCGTCGTGTCCAGGAGCTCCGTCGCTGTCCACTTCATCGAGCAAGCCGAGCCCCGAGCGCTCGCAACGCCCGAGTCCACCGCACCGACCTCACCCGAGTCCGCCGTTGCCGGAGATCCCCTTCAACGCCGCCGTCGCTCCGGTCCGTCCCCGGCCGCACCAAGGGCTTCGTCGAACTCCCCGTGAGCTTAGCCATCTTCCCCTCCCTTCTTTTCTTGCTCCCGAGCCGTGTAGCGACCTCCCGGAGCTCAACCGCACCCACCACCGTGGAGCTCGTCGCCGACGTGTTCCCGGTCACCCTCCGGCCACTCCACGGTGTCCATCGTGCTCACCGCGTCACGTAGCACCTAACTAGCTACTCCCCGCACCTCACCGACCCCCCTAGCGACAAGTTCGACTTCGGCCGAACTCCGGTGGCCGCCAAAGTCGTCGTCGGCGCCAACTCCGGCCACCCCGACCCCAACGGACTCCACCAAGAGCTGCGGCTCGACCTCAGCTCCTCTCCGGTGGCCTCCGTGGCTCGTTTGGTTGCCGGAACGGCAAAAACCACTTCCGCCGCCGCGTCGGGCTCGCCGGCGGCTAAACGCCGGTGCAGCCGACCCGGGTTTGACCACGGGTGGGCCCTGGTTGACTCTCCTGAGTCAATGACAGGTGGGGCCCAGCCCTGTTAATTAAACAGGTTTAGTTTTAATTAAACTTTAACTAAACTAATCCCACTGACACGCGGGACCCACTGTCAGGTTTGACCCGGACCGTGTCCCGTTGACCTGCTGATGTCACACTGACGTCAGGCTGACGCAATAATTGATTTTCTGGATTTAATCTAATATAGGAAATTCCAGAATATAGTTTAAACTTCAAAAATTCATAACTTTTAATCTGTAACTCCAAATCAGACAAATTATATATGAAAAATGATCAAAAAAATCCAATCTATCCATCTGTACTATTTTCATGCATGATTAAACAAGTTAACTTGATGTTTAATGCAGAACAAGGAAAAACACTTTAAAGGGCCATGTATGAGTTTGAAATTTGAATCTTTGGTTCAAATTGGTTCAAACCCTTCTGGTCTTAGTTGCGTTAGCCCAACACACTCATATTGCCATGTTTCATGCATGCATCATATTGTCGCACATTGTTTGGTGATAGTTGTGTATCGTTGTTCTTTGCGGCAGGTTCTGCCTCCGAGGAGTACCGTGATTACCCTAACGAAGAACCGTATCAGTGCATCGAACCATCAGGCAAGCAACCAACCATTTGATCATATCGATACAATCCCATGTTCTCGCTCCTGCTCTCTTTTATTGCATTAAGACAACGCGTTTCAAACTGCTGTGTGTTACGGTAGTTGAAGCCATTTCCTCTGCATGACCTGTCATTGCCACAGTAACTAGATGAAAGCCACTACCATGTGTAGGAGTTGATTGAGCCATATGTATGTGTTGTTCCTACCTTGCTATGCCTGCTATGCTTAGAGTCGTGTCAGGTCTGGTTCATCTGGGTGATGGACTAGAGTGAAATGATTATGTCGGTAATGAGAGTGGTGTGGTAAACACGATTTGGTAAAGGTATCGATGAGAGGCCATGTAGGAGTACATGGTGGGTTGTTTCATTGAAGCCGACCTTAAGCACTGAGATCTGTATGTGTGATTTAAGATTCAGCTACTACCATGCATTGGGCCCAAAACCAATGGACCCTCTCGACTTCTTGTTCACCCCAGTTCTCTGTCCAGGAGTTGCAAGTAGTTTCTGGTGTTTGTAGCCTACTGGAGGTCGTGGACAGCGCTGACCGTAGGGGTGGGCTGTGATGCGGTAGGTACGTGGCACGGTGTACCGAATACCCGTTAGGTATCTCGGGAACCCTGTTCACATCGTTTGGGGCTGTGAGCGATACCTCGGCCGGATCTCCTCATGGATGGAACCCGAATAGGCGATAAACCTGGACTAGAGACTTAGGTGATTAGGTAGGTCGTGGCCGACACCCACGTTGGGCTTCCGCTTGAAGGTTGCCGAGTACATGTCTTGTAAACGACGGTAAGTGGTGAGAGCGTGTA
>NW_021181140.1:0-5266 GCF_002162155.2 Triticum dicoccoides | reverse complement strand
CTCAAGACGTAGCAATGACGTTGTCGAAGAACTTGTCCTTGGAGGAGCTTGAAGAGGCCATAGAGGATTGGATCGTCACGTACCTCCCTTTTTCAGCATTCTGGAGTGTTCCGGAAGGTTTCTCTTATGTGTTCTTCCGGTGTCATAGTTTGATAATATTGCTTTCAACATTAATGGGCATACCTGAGATATAATGTTTTATTCGTTGTCCATTAACAACCTTCGGGTTAGTACCTTCGGCATTATTTATTTTGATAGCTCTGGATCGATAGACCTCCTCGATAACATAGGGTCCTTCCCATTTAGAGAGGAGTTTTCCTGCAAAGAATCTGAAACGAGAGTTGTACAAAAGAACATATTCTCCAACTTTGAACTCACGCTTTTCGATTCTTTTGTCATGCCATCTTTTAACTTTTTCTTTGAATAACTTTGCATTTTCATAAGCCTCGGTTCTCCATTCATCTAATGAGCTAATATCAAATAACCTCTTTTCACGAGCAAGTTTGAAATCATAGTTGACTTCTTTGATTGCCCAATATGATTTATGTTCTAACTCAAGAGGCAAATGACAAACTTTTCCATAAACCATTTTATAAGGAGACATACCCATAGGATTTTTATATGTTGTTCTATAAGCCCAAAGTGCATCATCTAATTTCTTAGACCAATTCTTCCGGGACCTATTGACAGTCTTTTGTAAGATTAGTTTTATTTCTCTATTACTAAGTTCAACTTGACCACTAGACTGAGGATGATAAGGTGATGCAATTCTATGGTTAACATCATACTTAGCAAGCATTTATGGAAAGCACCATGAATAAAATGTGAGCCACCATGAGTCATTAAATATCTAGGGACTCCAAACCTTGGGAAAATAACTTCCTTAAGCATTTTAATAGAGGTGTTGTGATCAGCACTACTGGTTGGAATAGCTTCTATCCACTTAGTAACATAATCAACATCAACCAAAATATGTGTATACCCATTAGAGGAAGGAAAAGGTCCCATGAGATCAAATCCCCAAACATGAAATGGTTCAACAACAAGTGAATAATTCATAGGCATTTCATGACGCATACCGATATTACCTATTCTTTGACATTCATCACAAGATGAGACAAACTTACGGGTATCCTTGAAGAGAGTAGGCCAATAAAAACCAGATTGCCATACCTTATGAGCGGTTCTGTCTCCCGCGTGATGTCCACCATAAGCCTCGGAGTGACATTTCTGTAGGATTTGTTCCTATTCATGCTCAGGTACACAACGTCTAATAATACCATCTACTCCTTCTTTATAAAGATGTGGGTCATCCCAAAAGTAATGTCTTAAATCATAGAAGATTTTTTTTCTTTTGTTGGTATATGAAGCTAGGTGGTATGTATTTAGCAACAATATAATTAGCATAGTCAGCATACCAAGGTGTACTATTAGAAACATTTATTGTAGCTAACTGTTAATCAGGAAAGCTATCATTAATAGGTTGTGGGTCATCAAGAATATTTTCAAGCCTAGACAAGTTATCAGCTATGGGGTTCTCTGCTCCTTTCTTATCAGTGATATGCAAATCAAATTCTTGTAGCAGAAGAACCCACCTAATGAGTCTAGGTTTAGCATCTTTCTTTTCCATAAGATATTTTATAGCAGCATGATTGGTGTGAACAATCACTTTGGAATCAACAATGTAAGATCTGAATTTATCACAAGCAAACACAACTGCTAAGAATTCTTTTTCAGTTGTAGCATAATTTCATTGAGCATTGTCTTGAGTTTTTCTAGCATAATGAATAACATTCAATTTCTTATCAACTCTTTGTCCTAGAATAGAACCAACATCATAATCACTAGCATCACACATAATCTCAAAAGGCAAGTTCCAATCAGATTGTTGAACAACAAGTGCAGTAATTAAGGCTTTCTTTAGTGTTTCATAGGCTTCCAAGCAATCATCATCAAACACAAAGGGAATATCCTTTTGCAAAAGATTTGTAAGAGGCCTAGAAATTTTAGAAAAGTCTTTGATAAACCTCCTATAGAAACCAGCATGACCAAGGAAACTACAAATACCTTTGATATCTTTAGGACATGGCATTTTCTCAATTGCATCAACATTGGCCTTGTCCACCTCAATGCTTCTTTCAGAAATTTTATGGCCCAAAACAATACCTTCATTAACCATAAAGTGGCACTTCTCCCAATTCAAGACAAGATTTGTTTGTTCACATCTTTGCAAAACTCGGTCTTGCTTAAACAATCATCAAAATACTTCCCATAAACAGAAAAGTCATCCATGAAAACCTCAACAATCTTTTCACAAAATCAGAGAATATAGCAGTCATACATCTTTGAAAGGTAGCAGGTGCATTTCATAAACCAAAAGGCATACGTCTATAAGCATAAGTTCCAAAAGGACAAGTAAAAGTGGTCTTTTCTTGATCATGTTGCGAAATAGGTATTTGTGAAAAAACAAAATATCCATCAAGGAAGCAAAAATGTGTGTGCTTAGAATAATCTTTCTAACATTTGATCAGTAAAAGGCAGAGGGTAATGATATTTTCTAGTTGATTTGTTTAATTTTCTATAATCAATTACCATCATATAGCTTGTGACAATTCTTTGTGGAATAAGCTCATTCTTATCATTAGGAATAACAATAATACCTCCCTTCTTAGGGACACAATGAACAGGAATTACCCATCTACTATCAGCTATAGGATAGACTATACTTGCTTCCAGAAGTTTCAATATTTCCATTCTTACCACTTCTTTCGTCTTTGGATTTAACCAACGTTGATGATCAACAACAGGTTTAGCATTAGGTTCCATATTAATCTTGTGCTCACATAGAGTGGGACTAATGCCCTTAAGATCATCAAGAGTATATCCAATAGTAGCGCTGTGCTTCCTCGGAACTTTCAATAATCTTTCTTCTTCATGTTCTGAAAGGTTAGCACTAATAATAACAAGATATATCTTTTTTCTCATCAAGATAAGCATATTTCAAAGTGCCTGGCAATTGTTTTAATTCAAACACAGGATCACCTTTAGGTGGAGGAGGACCTCCTAGAGTTTCAATAGGCAAGTTGTGTTTAAGCAAAGGTTGTTGTTCATAAAAAATTCTATCTATTTCATTTCTTTCACGCATATGCAAATCATTTTCATGGTCTAGCAAATATTGTTCTAAAGGATCAGTAGGGGGTACAGCAATAGAAGCAAGACCAATAATTTCATCCTTACTAGGCAAATCTTTCTTATGAGGTTGTCTACTAAACTTGGAAAAAATAAATTCATGAGATTCATCACCAAAGCTAACACCGACAGTCTGTTTCTTACAATCTATTCTGGCATTGACTGTGTTCAAGAAAGGTCTACCAAAGATAATGGGACAAAAGTCATCTTGTGGGGAGCCAAGAACAAGAAAATCAGTAGAGTATTTTATTTTCCCACACAAGACTTCAACATCTCTAAGAATCTCAATTGGTGATATAGTATCTCTAATGGCAAGTTTAATAGTAACATCTATGTCTTCTATTTCAGCAGGTGCTATTTGACTCTTAATATCTTCATATAAGGAAAAAGGAATAGCACTCACACTAGCACCTATGTCACATAAACCATGATAATGGTGATCTCCTATCTTGACTGAGACAACAGGCATGCCAACGACTGGTCTATTTTTATCCTTTTTATCGGGTTTGGCAATTCTATAAGCTTCATCACAGAAGTAAATAACATGCCCATTGATATTATCGACCAAGAGATCTTTAATCATAGCAACACTAGGTTCAACTCTGATTTGTTCAGCTAATTTGGGTGTTCTAATATAACTTTTGTTAACCACAGTTGAAGCTTTAGCATGTTCCTTCATCCTAACAGGGAAAGGTAGTTTTTCAATATAAGCAGTGGGAACAACTAGATCAACATTGTAAATGATAGTTTCTTCTTTAGGTTTTACCGGTTCTTTAATTTCTTCTTTGATGGGTGGCTGATATTTAAACCACTTCTCCTTAGGGAGATCAACATGAGTAGCAAAAGATTCACAAAAGTAAGCTACTATCTCAGAGTTAAGTCCATATTTAGTGCTAAATTTTGAAAAGCATCGGTATTCATAAAAGATTTAACACAATCAAACTTCGGTTCAATACCTGAATCTTTACCTTCATCGAGTTCCCAATCTTTAGAGTTGCGTTTAATTATTTCTAAAAGATCCCATAGGAATTCAATAGTCTTCTTCATAAAAGACCCAGTGCAAGAAGTATCGAGCATGGGTTGGTCATTACGAGAAAGTCGAGCATAAAAATTCTGAATAATAATTTCTCTTGAGAGCTCATAATTGGGGCATGAATATAACATTGACTTAAGCCTCCCCCAAGCTAGAGCGATACTTTCTCCTTCATGAGGGAAAAAATTATATATATAATTCTGATCACGATGAACTAGATGCATAGGATAAAAAAATTGGTGGAATTCCAATTTCAACCAATTCCAGTTCCAAGATCCAATATCATCTCATAGCCTATACCATGTCAATGCTTTTAGCTTCAAAGATAAAGGGAAAACCTTCTTCTTAGCTTCATCTCTGGGTAAACCTTCAAGCTTAAACATTCCACATACATCAAGTGCATATCAGGATGTTCCGTTCCATCTCCTGCATAAGGATTAGCTAGCAGTTGTTCTACCATACCTGAAGGAATTTCATATTCAATATTTTCAGTAGGTGTTGTAGGTTGAGGGGAAACTAATTGTGGTTCCGTATGAGTTGAAGATACCTCGAACAAACCCCTCAAAGCATTGTTTTCCATAGTAGCAAGTGACAATAAATTTCAGCACGTAGTAACGATGTTTCCTTACCAAGAGCACTTCACTCCCTGGCAACAGCGCCAAAAAATAGCCTTGATGACCCACAAGTATATGGGGTCAATTGTAGCCTTTTCCATAAGTAAGAGTGTCGAACTCAACAAGGAGCAGAAGGAAATGACAAGTGGTTTTCAGCAAGGTAATGTCTGCAAGTGCTAAAATTGTAAGTAGCGGAGTAGTTTGATAGCAAGATAATTTGTAACAAGCAAGTATCGATAGTAGTAACAAAAGTGCAGCAAGGTAGCCCAATCCTTTTGAGGAAAAGGACAGGCCAAAACGGTCTATTATGATAAGCAAAGCGTTCTTGAGGGTACACGGGAACTTCATCTAGTCACTTTCATCATGTTGGCTTAATTTGTGTTCGCTACTTTGATAATTTGGTATGTGGGCAGACCAGTGCTTATGTGCT
>NW_021181139.1:0-1290 GCF_002162155.2 Triticum dicoccoides | reverse complement strand
GACTTCCACCATCATGTGAACACGGTGATAGTATTGGTCAGACCAAAAAAATATAATGGTGTATGCTCGAGGAAAAACCACGAGTAAGACAACATTACGAATATCGTTGGTTCTGATTTGATTTGACGATAGCCCACACTCAAATCAAAGGATTGATAAGACAATAGGTCCAGCAACTGATCATAGGGACCAATCGATGAAGATATCATCTTTCTTCAACACACACACACACACACACAGGATATCCCTTAAGATGAACTAAATCGGGCAAGATTCCATCTTCCAACTCTCCAAGTTGTTGTCTAGCTTAACCAACTAGCTCAGGGATATCCAACACAGATTCTTGGAGAAGGGTGGTTCACAAGAAACCAACTTGATCACGAGCTCAACATAACGGTCAGGTGACGACCTGGTGATACTTCCGAGAAGATATTCAGAAAATCACGAACCACCGGTATGTTACTAAACTTGAGAACAATCTTGCCTTTTGAGGCAAGACGATATGATCAATAGAGCGAAGATTTGAAATAATCCTAACTCATCGATCGAGGAGTGCACCGAGAACAAGGACTAGGTAGCATAATCAACCTTAGAATGATGATTCAAAACCAACACGCTAAGAATGAAATTATTGTCCATTAACTACCAAGCAACAAGGTTGCTAGGAGTATTGAATTCACACATCACGATTCACTTGTCGGCATTCCGGTTGCGACAACACGGAACCGAGGGATGAATAATGATGGCGAGAAGTATCACTACATCAAGAATTCACAAGAGCCGGTGCAATCCTCATGAAAATCCTGACATAAGGATGGTAATACTTCAGGGTAGAACAGAATCAAAAGCTGGGCTGGCATTTTGATCTGCGGAGCACAATTGCTTTGATCCAATCCTAGATATGGAAGAGGTACTGGAGTTTGTTTCTCCTATCATTCCGCGATAGAATGGCTTGACGGACCACAAGAGTAATAGGCATCGATAAACGAACGCACGCATACTCTTGACTATCAATTGATAGACGAAGGTCAGTAGACAACTAAAGAGGGACAACTCAAAGGAACACACGATTTTCTGAGTTGTGGATGCATGGTTTGGCATGTCGAACGAATTCAACATATTTCTTCCGGACAATCCATGCGGAAAGGTAGAACTGGCAGAGCCACAATATATAATGGAGAACTCATCAAGAGCACTCTTGTTGTCATCTTTTGGTTCAGAAGAACTCCTGCCAAGAATGGTTCATGGTAATTGGAAGAAGGATATACCACGAACCTCGAGGACTATCGC
>NW_021181138.1:0-1014 GCF_002162155.2 Triticum dicoccoides | reverse complement strand
GATTATTGACTCTAGTGCAAGTGGGAGACTGAAGGAAATATGCCCTAGAGGCAATAATAAAGTTATTATTTATTTCCTTATAATCATGATAAATGTTTATTATTCATGCTAGAATTGTATTTACCGGAAACATAATACATGTGTGAATACATAGACAAACAAAGTGTCACTAGTATGCCTCTACTTGACTAGCTCGTTAATCAAAGATGGTTATGTTTCCTAACCATGAACAATGAGTTGTTATTTGATTAACGAGGTCACATCATTAGTAGAATGATCTGATTGACATGACCCATTCCATTAGCTTAGCACCCGATCGTTTAGTATGTTGCTATTGCTTTCTTCATGACTTATACATGTTCCTATGACTATGAGATTATGCAACTCCCGTTTACCGGAGGAACACTTTGGGTACTACCAAACGGCACAACGTAACTGGGTGATGATAAAGGAGTACTACAGGTGTCTCCAATGGTCGATGTTGGGTTGGCGTATTTCGAGATTAGGATTTGTCACTCCGATTGTCGGAGAAGTATCTCTGGGCCCTCTCGGTAATACACATCACATAAGCCTTGCAAGCATTACAACTAATATGTTAGTTGTGAGATGATGTATTACGGAACGAGTAAAGAGACTTGCCAGTAACGAGATTGAACTAGGTATTGGATACCGACGATCGAATCTCGGGCAAGTAACATACCGATGACAAAGGGAACAACGTATGTTGTTATGCGGTCTGACCGATAAAGATCTTCGTAGAATATGTAGGAGCCAATATGGGCATCCAGGTCCCGCTATTGGTTATTGACCGGAGACGTGTCTCGGTCATGTCTACATTGTTCTCGAACCCGTAGGGTCCGCACGCTTAAGGTTACGATGACAGTTATATTATGAGTTTATGCATTTTGATGTACCGAAGGTTGTTCGGAGTCCCGGATGTGATCACGGACATGATGAGGAGTCTCGAAATGGTCGAGACGTAAAGATTGATATATTGGAAGCCTATATTTGGAT
>NW_021181137.1:0-979 GCF_002162155.2 Triticum dicoccoides | reverse complement strand
ACTCTTGTTCATAAGGATAAAAATATTACTTTGCTTCCTATGACTCCTGATTCCATTTTGAAAGATGATATTAATAGAGCTAATAAAGCACAACAGGAGAAGAATAAGAGTGAAAATCAGATTGTGGCAAAAGAATTTGAGCAACAAATGAAGCCTAATAATAAACCATCTAGTGTTGCTTCTGAAATTAAATTGAAAAGTGCATGTTTATTTGCCACCAAATCTGATATTGATGAGCTAGATTTCAGCAAATCTGTTTGCTATGCTTTTGTGTGCAAAGAGGCATTATTTTCATTCGAGGACATGCCTTCCTCTTTGCCTCCTGCTGTCACTAACATTTTGCAGGAGTTTGCTGACGTTTTTCCACAAGACGTGCCACCGGGATTACCGCCTATTCGAGGGATTGAGCATCAGATTGACTTAATTCCCGGTGCTTCACTACCAAACCGTGCACCATACCATACCAATCCAGAGGAGACGAAGGAGATTATGCGTCAAGTACAAGAGCTTCTCGACAAAGGTTATATACGTGAATCCCTTAGTCCTTGTGCTGTTCCTATTATTCTAGTGCCGAAAAAGGATGGTACATCACGTATGTGTGTTGATTGTAGAGGCATTAATAATATTACTATTCGTTATCCTCATCCTATTCCTAGGCTAGATGATATGCTTGATGAATTGAGTGGCTCTACAATATTCTCCAAAGTTGATTTGCGTAGTGGCTACCATCAAATTCGTATGAAATTGGGAGATGAATGGAAAACAGCATTTAAAACTAAGTTTGGATTATATGAGTGGTTAGTCATGCCTTTTGGGTTAACTAATGCACCTAGTACTTTCATGAGATTAATGAACGAAGTTTTACGTGCTTTCATTGGACGATTTGTGGTAGTTTACTTTGATGACATATTGATTTATAGTAGATCTTTGGAAGAACATTTGGAACATTTACGTGCTGTTTTTATTGCTCTACGTGATG
>NW_021181136.1:0-1117 GCF_002162155.2 Triticum dicoccoides | reverse complement strand
GGAGCCATATGGGCCATCATGGGCCTTAGTGGAAAGGAGAAAGGGGCAGCCCAAGGTGGCTGCGCCTCTTTCCCCTCCCCTAGTCCTATTAGGACTAGGAGAAGGTGGCCGGCCCCCCTCTCTCCCTTCCCCTCCGAGGAATCCTAGTTGGACTAGGATTGGGGGGAGGAATCCTACTCCCAGAGGGAGTAGGACTCTCCTGCGCCTCCCTCTTTGGCCGGCCAGCCTCCCCTCCTCTCCTCCTTTATATACGGAGGCAGGGGCACCTCTAAACACACAAGTTGACACAAGTTGATCCACGTGATCGATTCCTTAGCCGTGTGCGGTGCCCCCTGCCACCATATTCCTCGATAATACTGTAGCGGAGTTTAGGCGAAGCCCTGCTGCTGTAGTTCATCAAGATCGTCACCACGCCGTCGTGCTGACGAAACTCTTCCCCGACACTTTGCTGGATCGGAGTCTGGGGATCGTCATCGAGCTAAACGTGTGCTCGAACTCGGAGGTGCCGTAGTTTCGGTGCTTGATCGGTTGGATCGTGAAGACGTACGACTACTTCCTCTACGTCGTGTCATTGCTTCCGCAGTCGGTCTGCGTTGGGTACGTAGACAACACTCTCCTCTCGTTGCTATGCATCACATGATCCTGTGTGCGCGTAGGAAAAATTTTGAAATTACTACGAAACCCAACAGTGGTATCAGAGCCTAGGTTAATGATGTTGATGTTATATGCACGAGTAGAACACAAGTGAGTTGTGGACGATACAAGTCATACTGCCTACCAGCATGTCATATTTTGGTTCAGCGGCATTGTTGGACGAGACGACCCGGACCAACCTTACGCGTACGCTTACGCGAGACCGGTTCCCTCGACGTGCTTTGCACAGAGATGGCTTGCGGGCGACTGCCTCTCCAACTTTAGTTGAACCAAGTATGGCTACGCCCGGTCCTTGCGAAGGTTAAAACGGAGTCTATTTGACAAACTATCGTTGTGGTTTTGATGCGTAGGTGAGATTGGTTCTTACTTAAGCCCGTAGCAGCCACGTAAAACATGCAACAACAAAGTAGAGGACGTCTAACTTGTTTTTGCAGGGCATGTTGTGATGTGATATGGTCAAGGC
>NW_021181134.1:3896-5940 GCF_002162155.2 Triticum dicoccoides | reverse complement strand
ATTTTCTTTCTGATTTTTCTGGTCATGTTTTGAATTTTATCTGGTTGGATAGGAATATGACAAATATACAGTCGTGTACAATTCTGAAAACCAACAAACACTATAATTTTGATCCTTATCTTATCTGCTCATATTTTACTAGATAACAAGAATCCAAGTACATTTTAGGTGCTTCAGGACTGCTGTACAAGTATGCAGTAGCTCAAGCTCTGGTTTCAGAAATGGTAGTTCTAGTTCAAAGCCATTGGCGCTGGGAAGGCAATCATGAGTTCATGTGAAGCTTCCCACCTTTTCTTTCATCTAAATCTGGAGTTTCTTTGGTTCTCAAGATTACCTAGCAAAGCTGTGACCAAGCTACAGGAAGAATAGATGGCCACTTGGAATATGTCAATTGAATGTTATGGCTGTAATCTAGGCTCATCTTGTAATCTAGAAAATTAGCTTCAATGATTCAACTTATTCAAATAGCAGACATGGAGTGGGTTAAGAAGATTATAGTAGTAGATGCAGACAGTAGTCGGTCTACTAATCTTGGACGTGATGCCTATGTATTGATCATTGCCTAGATATCGTCATAATTATTTTAAGTTCTATCAATTGCCCAACAGTAATTTGTTCACCCACTGTTTGCTACTTTTCTCGAGACAAGCCACTAGTGAAACCTATGGCCCCCGGGTCTTCTTTCTCATATATTTGTCTTGCGATCTACTTTTTTCTTGCGTTTATTTTCAGATCTATTAAACCAAAAAATATAAAAATATCTTGCTGCAATTTATTTGTTCTGCAGTCTATTTATCCTATCTACAAATTTACCTCACGTTAGTTGCCTATCTTGAGGCGTCGTACCCCGAAAGGGATTGACAACCCCTTTAACACGTCGGGTTGTGAGGTGTTGTTATTTGTGTTCAGGGGTTGTTTACGTTGTGTTTCTTGGTTCTCCTACTGGTTCGATAACATTGGTTTCATATCTAAGGGAAATACCTATCGCCGATGTGTTGCATCATCTCTTCCTCTTTGGGGAAATACCGACGTAGCTTCAAGTGACATCAGGTACCCGAGACCAACATCTACCATGGTTGTCGGCCGCAGCCAAGCAACAGACGTGTGCCACGCGCACCATTCGCGCCATCGCGGCCGCTGGAAACAAGATCCACCACACCTTGCACCTTGAAGCAGCTGCCATGTGTCGCCATAGGCCCTGAGCCGCACCGACTACACCACCCACGCTCCCCGCGTGCCCGCGGCGAGCACCAGACTAGATCCGCTAGGAGCACCGCCGCCAGATCTGGGTGGAACCAGCAGCCACCGCGCCCATCACGGCTGCGACGAGCCTGTGCGCGCCCATGCCTCACTCCTTCCTGCAGCCACTGTAGCCCTCTGCCCATGCAGCCTTGCCGCGCGGACGCCGTCGTGCAGGCCCCTCTCGCGCCAGATCAGCGCCACTCCGCGCCCGACGCCGCCCAGTCACCCTGCCACTCCACCCAGCCACCTGTGGAGCCTCACCACTCACATCCACCATCACCGCTTCCTCGCTGCGCTGCCCCGGACGCCAAGGCGCCGAGCTCCTTTGAAGCGGCCGGCCTGCGTCGTGGCACTCCAGATGGGAGGAGGAGAGAGCCTCGCCGCTGCTGAGCAGCACGGGCTTTGCTCGGCGACACATATCGGCGGCGGTGAGGGGGGAGGGGGCGGCAGGTCGTGGCGCTGGCGCTGGCGGCTAGGGTTCACCCCTAGTCGCCCGCGGGAGCGACCGAGGAGCGAGCGTATCCTCAGATCGTGACCGCACCCACCATGAGTTACTCTGATGAGTATAGATGCCATTACAAAGATAGTACCACATGTTGTATTGATGCCCATTGGAGATTTTTTTTGAGACACTAAAACATTGTTTCCCAGTGGTTTTCATCGATTTCCACCAAAACTTGGTTTTCATGTAATTTTCTATCGAGCAATGTTACATCCACGCAAAGCTACGCAAGGTTTACGTAATGCTGTTGATTTGGCAAATTTTAATTGGAAGAAGGGGAGGGAGGGGGCCCCACACCCA
>NW_021181134.1:0-3712 GCF_002162155.2 Triticum dicoccoides | reverse complement strand
GGGGAATTAGAGGGAAGGTTACGTAGGATCACGTAACAGGTTTCGTAGATGTAGTATTATTGTTTTCGATCCTTCTTCATCAAAAGAAAAGGAAAATGCATGCACAGCCCGGACATCTCAGATGATACAAAGACATGAATATCCCAGATGATATAAGCACATTGTTAGACAACTTCAACGTACTTTCATTCCACGTATTTATGCATGAATGTCTGGTACAGTATTAATTCCAACAACGCAACACGACACACTTTTACGATTACGCATGTACCTACCTAGTGAACACCGTTGCATGCATGCATGCACGAGACTCAGATATAATATGAACGGGAAGGCAAACTTGCAAAGAGCACATATATGTGTACGGTTGGTCGATCAGCGCGGGCAGGTGTAGGTGGATTCGCAGCGAATGTTGCACTGGTTGAGAAGGAGCACGACGTCGAGGTGGAGGCCGAGGATGCCGTCAAGGACGTCGCAGAGGCACGCGGCAGCTTGCAGGTCGGCCAACCCGTAGAGCAGTGGGCAGCACTCATTCGCAAACAAGCCGAGACTGAGAATTGGCAGGTTCAGCACATTGACGCACACTTGCAGATTTGGGCACGAGCCAGAGCTGGTTGATGGTGGTGGTGGCGACGGGGGGTACGCCGGTTGCGGTGGCGACGGCGGTGGTGGTGGCGGCGGCGGCGGAGACGGGGACGGGCAGTTGTATCCGCAACCGCGAACGGTGTAGACCATCAGTGCCATGGCAAGGAGCAGGAGGGCGAGCTTGGACGATGGCGGCGGCGCCATTGCTAGAGCTTTGATTGAGGAAGCTAGTCGCATGTGTATGTGATTGTACTGCTGTATGTTCGGGTTGTTTGGGTGGTATTTATAGCCGGACTGTACATGATGCAAGAGGTTGTGTACGTGTTGATGATCAGATCAGAATCAGATCGTGTACCCTCATGGATCGATGCTCTGACCCTATGTACGTAGTTTACAACAAGCCACGCGCTGCTTACAGTACATGTGCCCTCATGGCACTAGCTGGAATTGGCTGGTTTTTTTGCGGAGCACGCCACGGGCATGCATTGCTTGCTTGTGAACGTACACTATAGACATATGCATGTGCAGACATCAACTAATTAGGTAGTAGCAGGCCAAGTCAACTATGTGCTCCTATATATAGCTGGTTATTGGCGCCTCTCCTCATATATATGTGGCACTAAATTGGTAGTTGCGTCCCTCAAGATCGGATGCTAAACAACCCTCATGCACACAAGTTGGCTCATTAGGCTAGTGGTTCTCATAGTAGACCAATTAATATGTGTTATATCACGGCCAATGGCTCCTCTACTCAAGCATGGCACACTATTATGATCTGGTATGATTTCATTTGGATTTACCCTCATGCATACAAGTTGACTAATTAGGTGTGCCGATACAACTCCCAAATCTTTACACTCCCCTCAATCACAACTAATCAGTTAACAAAGCTGTCTGTCTTAGCTGTTGTGCATCGTTCTGCTTCGTCAGCACATCCATCACTTGATCGTTGGTTGACACGGACCAAATTTCCAAGGCCTTACGAGCCACCCTTAATTTCATCTCATTCACTAATTCGATAGATTTGCAAAGTACGGAATTTGCTTGTTCACTCATCATTTGTCTAGGTTGAGGAGATTTTTGAGTTAAAAACTGAAAGGAGGGAGTATATGAAATTTCATCTCCTTCACTGGCCCATGACGTATTATTGGTTACTCATTGCCAACTGAAGGTATTTGTCCCAAAAACTACCCCCTTCTTATAAAAGAACCTACCATTTTTGTTCTAAAAATTTCTTAAAAACTATCGCTTTTGCATAGTTACCGGTTTAGACAAATTAAACGTGTTTATGAGAGGAGAGACCCACCCATCACGCTGTCATGACTGGGTAGTCAACTCCGTTTATTTGGACCAGTGTTGGAACCGCAGCCCTCTTTCTCTCACTCAAGACTAGAGGGAGAAGGAGACGGATACACTGAAGTTTCATCCGGCTGCATACACACCCCGTTTTTTTATTTCAGAGTACCAAGACTCTCGTACTTCATCGCCTGGCCTTTATACTCGAGGTGACATAGCGGCCAAGCATGCATGACTCCCATGCACGCATCACACGGCCACCACTACCGGCCACTAACTCCAGGCCGGCTAACCAGCTAACTACCAATGCATGCACCTGCTAGCCAACTATATGCACGCAATAACCCAGGCATGCACTACTAGCTACGGCCTAAACTCACTCCTTGACCCAAGTGACTCGGCAAGCACCTAACTAGCTGGCTAGTGCACACATGTGCCACACACGCACACACACGCTACGTTGCTGCGTCCCGCACGTCCCGTCCGTCCCGCGCGTCACCGACGCGCCCGACGAACCCGACGAGCCTGACGGCACCAGTGTGTCTCGCCCGTCCCGCGCGCATCCGACGCGCCCGACGAGCCCAACCACACACGTCGTGGCTTATTCCAACACACACCCCCTAAGCCACGACCTAGAGGAGTCTATCGTCGTCGACGTTGTAGCCGCCACCGCCCTGATGTCGCTGCCAAGCCTGCCACCGTGCCGCCGTGCCCTTCGCACGCAGTCCCCACATCCCCGCACTCCCGGCCCGCGCTCCCGCCGAGCACGTATGCGATCTGCGCAACCAGGTCCAGCGCCTCGACGCGGTCCACTCCCGCGGTCCCGACGCGCCCGACGCGTCCGGTGCACACCCATAACACGCACCGGTCGTGCCCGGCTCGCCGCCGCGCTTATTGCCCTGCACAGCTGCGCCCTCAACCGCAGCGCAGCGCCTCCACGGTCGTCGCGCTGAGCCGCCGTGGCCTCTGCGACACCACGCAGGTCCTCCGCGACCTCCTCATCTCCGCGACCGCCGCTGCTCGTCGCGCGCACGGCATCACGCCACACCGCCGTGGACTCGCCGCGCGCCCGGCACCACGCCACACCGCCGTGGACTCGCCGCGCGTTGCCGACGCCACGCGCTCGCCGCACGCCGTTGCCAAGACCTTCATGTCGGCCGCGCACCGCGGGCACCGCGGACGCCGCCGTGCGCCACGGCCGCCCCTCGAATCTGGCTCTGTATACCAATTGTTGGAACCGCAGCCCTCTTTCTCTCACTCAAGACTAGAGGGAGAAGGAAACGGATACACTGAAGTTTCACCCGGCTGCATACACACCCCGTTTTTTTATTTCAGAGTACCAAGACTCTCGTACTTCATCGCCTGGCCTTTATACTCGAGGTGACGTAGCGGCCAAGCATGCATGACTCCCATGCACGCATCACACGGCCACCACTACCGGCCACTAACTCCAGGCCGGCTAACCAGCTAACTACCAATGCATGCACCTGCTAGCCAACTACATGCACGCAATAACCCAGGCATGCACTACTAGCTACGGCCTAAACTCACTCCTTGACCCAAGTGACTCGGCAAGCACCTAACTAGCTGGCTAGTGCACACATGTGCCACACACGCACACACACGCTACGTTGCTGCGTCCCGCACGTCCCGTCCGTCCCGCGCGTCACCGACGCGCCCGACGAACCCGACGAGCCCGACGGCACCAGTGTGTCTCGCCCGTCCCGCCCGCATCCGACGCGCCCGACGAGCCCAACCACACACATCGTGGCTTATTCCAACAACCAGCACCTAAGGCATGCATTATGATATGTGGGACCGTTATCATATG
>NW_021181133.1:0-901 GCF_002162155.2 Triticum dicoccoides | reverse complement strand
TATGTATTTTGATGTACCGAAGGTTGTTCGGAGTCCCGGATATGATTGCGGACATGACGAGGAGTCTCGAAATGGTCGAGACATAAAGATTGATATATTGGACGGATATATTTGGACACCGGAAAAGGTTCCGGAGAAGTTTGGAGCCCCGGGAGGTTACCGGAACCCCCCGGGAGGTATATGGGCCTTATTGGGCCCATGTAGGAAGAAGAGAGAAGGAGCAAGGGAGGGGGGCGCGCCCCCCAAGCCCAATCCGAATTGGGGAGGGGGGCCGGCCCCCCCTTTCCTTTCTCCTTCCCCCTCTTCCTATTACTACTACTAGTACTACTTCCTAATACTAGTACTCTTTCCTTCCCCCTCCAAATAAGATAAGGAAAAGAGAGGGAAACCTACTTGGAGTAGGTTTCCCCCTCCTCATGGCGCGCCCCCCCTAGGGTCGGCCACCTCCTCCCTCCCTCCTTTATATACGGAGGTAGGGGGCACCCTAGAACACACAAGTTGATCATTGATTGTTCCTTAGCCGTGTGCGGTGCCCCCCTCCACGATATTACACCTCGGTCATATTGTAGTGGTGCTTAGGTGAAGCCCTGCAACAGGAGAACATCAAGATCGTCACCACGCCGTCGTGCTGACGGAACTCCCCCTCGGCGCCTCTGCTGGATCGGAGATCGAGGGTGCGTCATCGAGCTGTACGCGTGTCAAGAACTCGGAGGTGCCGGAGTAACGGTACTTGGATCGGTTGAACCGGAGGACGTACGACTACTTCCTCTACGTTGCGTCAACGCTTCCGCTTCGGTCTACGAGGGTACGTAGACAACACTCTCCCCTCGTTGCTATATCATCACCATGATCTTGCGTGTGCGTAGGAATTTTTTTTTTGAAATTACTACGTTCCCCAACA
>NW_021181132.1:0-1188 GCF_002162155.2 Triticum dicoccoides | reverse complement strand
GGAGCCCGTTGGGGTCGGGGTGGCCGGAGTCGACGGCGGCGAGCTCGGCTGCGGCCGCCGGGGTTCGGTCGTGCACGGGAACGGTGCTGGAGCTCGAAGTCGAGCAAAGCGAGGCGCTAGGGATGCTCTACGGGGTCTTGCGAACTCGTTGGACTCGCCGGGGTGACCAAATGGTCACCGGAGCTGCGTCGACGGCGAGCTCGGCGACGGTGGAGGTTCGGCCGTGGTGGGGAGGTGGCTACGGTGAGGGAACGAGGGGAAGGAGAGGGGGAAACGGTGGCGTAGCTCACCGCGGTTGCAGTGGGCGTCGAAGCGGGCTCGGGGACGCGCTGGAGACGGCGAATTCGACGGCGACGGTGGTCGGAGCCCGAAGAGGGGAACGGCGACGTGGCGGCGATGCAGGGCTTCCGGGGAGCTGTGAAGCGGTGGGGAGGAAGAGGGAGTCGAGGCGGAGCTCCTGAGCTAGTCGGGGAAGCGAGGGGTGGCCGGAGATGGCTGCTATGGCGAACGGCGGCGACGGTGGTGTTCGGCCGTGTGAGAGAGAGAGCGAGGGAGAGGAGGGGAGAGCCGGGGGAGAGTGAGAGAGAGCAGGGGGGATCGGGACGGCCTGCGGGAGTCGTCCACGCGGCCAGGAGCGCGTCGGCAAGCAGGAGGTGGCCGCGCGGCCGTGCGCGCGCGAGCACGCAGCAGCTTCGGGGCGAGGGGAGGAAGACGACGGAGAGCTGCAGTGGTGGGCTGGGCCGCTGCTGGGTGGGCCGGCCAGCTGGCTGGGCCGCACAGTGGAGGAGCCCAGGTAAGTTTTCCCCCTTTTTATTTCTGTTTCTGTTTTATTTAATATATCTGCAACTTTGTTGAATTAAATAAAATACCTAGGCAAGTTCAAAAATCACCAAACTATTCCTGGCCCATAGTTGGATTATTTCCAACATGAAACATTTTAGTTTGGAGATATTTGAGCATTTAAATATTTTATATTATTTTAAATGCCCAAATTCAAATATTTATGATTTAATTCAAAAACCCTAGGATGGCCTAGGAAAATGTGCACCATTTTTGGCAGAGGTTCTGAACCAAGACAAAAATGATGGGCATTTTAGAAGGGCATTTCAGGTTCATTGAAAAATTATTTTAGTAACCCTAGTTGGTTTCAGAGGGGACTGGGGGTTCTGTCATCCCCATTTCAAGTTT
>NW_021181131.1:0-1127 GCF_002162155.2 Triticum dicoccoides | reverse complement strand
ATGAGAAATACCATCCTTGCCCTTGATGATTGGTGTTATCAGCGACAACATTATTGCATTCCCTCCAACACAAAACTTGTTCCTGTATTGTGTTGTACCTTGAGTTCCTTGCTATCCAACTTATGTTATATTCTACCGCGGAGTATTACCATCTTTGATGTTAAGAATGTTGTGAGGATTGCTCCACCTCTTAAGAATTCTTGCTATAATGATACTTCTCACCATCACCATTCTTTCTTGGTCCTCGTGTTGATTCCAACCGGGGTACCCACAAGTGAACGGTGTTGTTTGGATTATGCACTTCTAGCAACCCTATTGCTTTGAAGTTAATGATCGATAGTTCATTCTAAGTCCTTCGCTAATTAAATCACCATTCTGACATTGGTCGTGCAACCCAATCCACATTTCGGGCGCACCTTTCAACCAATGTTTAATTGTGTATGTTTTCCTCGAGCATACTTCCTTACATCATTTGATCTGACAATGTTATCTCCTTGTTCACCTAATGGTGGAAATCCATCTTTTGGGAATATCGATGAATTGCCGTTGAGTTCACCAGACGCCTCCTTGTCCTCTCCTTGGTTTAATGGTGAACTATTGCTTCAGAAACCCGCTCCCATAGTTCATTTCCCGAGAAGCTTGCAATGCCATTTCAACGTTTGTGTTGCGCCTTTTCTTCTCGGACATCCTGAGTCTCAGGTATCCTGACACCAATCGGATCTGAATCTCGGTCAGATATGATGGTTGGGACAACTTTCCAAGAGTTATGACGTTGATCCTTTGATGACCCGGTAACATGATGTCATGCCTAGCACCCCCCCCCCCCCGGCTGGAGGACCTATCATTATAGATTCCTTTTCAGCAAGGTTATCCATTCGTCCATGAGGAAATTGTAAGACTTATTCTACAAGTTATTCCTGATGGATCCTTCGTGTTTCCAAAGTCTGATCTTCACCTGAAGACCATGTCAATGCTATCTCGAAGCATGTCAATGGTACTCCGATTTTCAACAGGAACATTTGAAGCACGATACTAAATTTTATTTATCACTTATCCTAACACCGTTGTATGGGTAATATCATGAGATTCCTTCCCCCTTACCTAAATGGTTTTCTACTTTATATCCT
>NW_021181130.1:0-1955 GCF_002162155.2 Triticum dicoccoides | reverse complement strand
ATGCAATTACTCACGCACGGCGGTAAGCATCATGAAATTGGTGATGGAGGATGGTTGATGATGACGACGGCGACGAATCCCCCTCTCCGGAGCCCCGAACGGACTCCAGATCAGCCCTCCCGAGAGAGATTAGGGCTTGGCGGTGGCTCCGTATCGTAAAACGCGATGAAACTTTTCTCTCTGATTTTTTTCTCCTCGAAAGCCAATATATGGAGTTGGAGTTGGCGTCGGAGGGCCACCAGGGGGCCCATGAGGTAGGGGGGCGCGCCCAGGGGGGAGGGGCGCGCCCCCACCCTCGTAGTCTTCTCGACCCCCAAAGAAAGGAAAAGAAAAATAAAAACTATTTACACGGGAAAGCTCCCAACAAGCAAAAGAAGGATGGGAAATATTTTTGGGTTTTCTTTTTAATTCTACTACAAGCATGGAAAGTAGACTAACACTAATTTTTTTTGTTTTTCTTAAGGTTTATCAAACACACAAGAAGAAAGCTAGAAAAATAAATTTAAACTAACATGGATATTACAATGAAAGAGTATGAGCACCGACATCTAGAAATGAGTGTGTGTGAACATGAATGTAATGTCGGTGGGAAATACGTACTCCCCCAAGCTTAGGCTTTTGGCCTAAGTTGGTCTATTGCCAGGGATAACCTGGCTGATATCTGTAGGTGAAGCTGGGGGCGTACTGCAATGCAGCGGCTACCACCTGCTGAGCAGCAACACGGCGTCGGGCTGCTTCCACTCCCCTCTTGTACTCATCTGGCTCCTCTTTGGTAATAATATATCTTCCTATCGCCTGAAAATCAAAGAAGGTAGGAGCAGGAAGAGCAACACGGACCACACGCCATCTGTCAAAGATTAGTCAATACTGGTAAGGTGGTCCAGTCCTCTCAATGAACTGGTGGGAAAACATAGGATCAAGATCTAAATAAGAAGTGGGCAACTCCACATCACCCTCACGAATGTCTACATCAAGAAAATTAGCTAAGCGGGTTGCATAAATTCCTCCAAAGAAATCTCCGTTACGTCTATTAAGATGCAACCTACGAGCTACAATGGCTCCCATATGACAAGCTTGGTCCCCTAACACAACACTTGTGAGAATGCTGAGATTAGGGGCACACATGTGACATGCTTCATCCTTAGCAGTTATACATCTACCAATGAAGAGAGCAAAATAATGTATAGCGGGAAAGTGAATGCTCCCTATAGTGGCCTGTGCTATATCTCTAGATTCCCCCACAGTTATTCTAGTAAGAAAATCTCTATATTCAGATTTAGGGGGATCCCTGATACTACCCCAAGATGGAAGTTTGCATGCACGAGTGAAATCCTCTAAGTCCATGGTATAAGACTTGTCATAAAGGTCGAACATGACTGAAGGAGAATTACGCAAAGATGAATAATCAAACCTCCCCACAAATGAACTTGTGAGATAATGATACTGCGGGCATTTATCAGCTTCAAAGTCCTCAAGACCGGCATTATGCACATATGCGTAAAATTCTTCTTTAATTCCCACTTGATTCATAAAATTTTCCGAAGGCCATTCACAGGGCCTCACGAGAGCGTCTCTTGGTGGTTCCTCGTCACCATTACGCATTGCAAGTCTGGGACCTTGCTTCCTTGAAGAACCACCTTGGAACATCCTCCTAAGCATATTGTTTTCTCTGAAAATAATTCTGAAATTTTTAGTAACTTCAAACAAAAGTGAACCAACTTCAATAAGATTAATAGCAACTACTCATACAAGTGCCTAGAGCATATATCAAGCATTAGAACTACTTGGAACCATATATATTTGACATGCAAGCTCAAGAACATGGTCACCTATGCAGCACAAATTTGCAATGAATAAAGCACTAGAACAAAAACTAATTGGACCAATGGAGGAGTCACATACCAAGGAACAATCTCCCCAAGCAGTTTTGCGAGAGGTGCTTTGAGCAAGGAGAT
>NW_021181129.1:0-2965 GCF_002162155.2 Triticum dicoccoides | reverse complement strand
AATGTTGAGCTATGGGCTCAACTTGAGGTGCTATCTTGCAATTATGGGAAATTGGAAGAAAGTCATGAAAAGCTCTCAAGCTCTCATGATGATCTTCTAGTATCCCATAGTGTGCTAAAGATAGCTCATGAGGCCATGATTGCTAAGGTAACATATAGTGAGCCTCATGTGGATACTAGCACTACTTCTAGTCAAAATAGTATATTGCCATGTGCTAGTCCTTGTAATTCATCTACTCACAATGTTGGTACATCTTGTGATGAATTGCTTTCCCTGCCTTGTTGCTCTAACGATGAAGCTTATACTTCCTCTAGTACTTGTGTTGAGACTAACCATGTAGAGGAAATCAAAGAGCTCAAGGCCCAAGTCACTTCTTTGAAGAAAGACTTGGAAAAGTGTCATGAAGGGAAATCGACACTCAACATCTTGAGTGTGCAAAAATCCCCCAATGACAAAGGTGGACTTGGATTCAACTCCAATAAGAAAAAGAAGTCCAAGATGAACAAAAAGAAGGGCCAATAACAAGTCAAGAATTCGGCCAAGATTGTTTGCTTCAAGTGCAAAGTAGAAGGGCATCATGTTAGATCTTGCCCATTGAAGAAGAACGCCATTAGTGTCAAGCAACAAGGGAAGAGGGCACAAGTTCAATCACATGCTCAACCTCAAGTTGAAGAAAGGCCTCTTCCCAAGAAGACTCAAGTTAATGCTTCTCAAGTTGAGAAATCAAGTGAGAAGAAAGTGAAGAGTAGACGTTGCTACCTATGCCATGAGAAAGGTCACCTCGCTTCTTCATGCACTAGTGGTAACTTATCCAACCCAATTATTATTGATGATGTCTATTCTCTTGGGAAGGATAAGGTTGGCAATGTGGTTGCCAAGTTTGTTGGTACTCAAAATGGATTGAAGCAAACGACCATTTGGGTAGCCAAGCCTATTGTGACTAATCTCTTAGGACCCAACTTGGTTGGGGACCAACTAGCTCAAACTTGATCAATAGGTGTTGTTGGAGGTCATTGGAGACTTGGCTACATTATTAAAAATTAAGGGGACTTCATCTTTCTTGTTGTCTCAAGCCAAGTCAATTGGGTTGTCAAGTTTCTATCTTATATCCAATGTGCCTCCTTGCGGTAACATGTACTTAAATTGTTTACATTGAAAGTTACTTGCCCCTTTGCATGTTTTGGTTTTGTTCCTTGCATGTGCTTGTATATGTTGTGATTCCAACTTGCTTATCTTGAGCAATCAAGTATGTGTGTGTTGGTTTGCACATCATGTACGTGTGTGTCGTGCGTTGAGTCTTTATGCTTCTTGTTTGTATCCTAGTTGGCTCCTGTGAGAGATTAATGGAACATCCCATTTTGGGGGAGTGATGTGCTTTGTGCACCTCACGATCCTATAAATTTGTGTACATGAGGAATACCATCTAGTATTGATAATACAAGATTATCTAGTCGCTAGGTGGTATATCTCTCATGAGAAATTCAAATTCTAAATAGTCCATTAATTATCTCTTGTTTGTTCCTCTTATTGCCTCTTGTTAAGTTCTTATTGGTATCACATTATGGGGGAGTAATATGCTAAGTGCATATTACAAGCCTAGAAAATGTGTAAATTTGAGATATTGTCACCTAGAATTGATATTGTAGATTATATTGTTCCTAGGTGGCATGTTAGCTCTACAAGTTGCAATTTGCGTGTGTTTGGTGTGAAGATGATGTTGGATATCATTGGTATCTACCAACGGGAATTATTTCCAAATACTTCTTGTCTTTTGACAATTGGTACTCACTTATGTGTGGTAGAATTTATTGATCATCTTTACATTGGCTTTTGCTTTTTTTTGCCTTTTCTCTTGCCAAGGTTTGTGTCAACTCCCGTTGTCTTCCATACCACTTGTGGATCCTGTTTATTTCTTGTTCTTGTCTAGGGTTTTCTAGATATAGTGAAAGTGGTGATCCCACCTTGTACATTTTGTATTCAAATACAAATCCCCTATATAATGCACAACTCATGGGGGAGCTATCCTATTTTCTCTAGAACACTCTTCTCGTGATCCTTATCAAGTGTGTTTTGGTGGAAGGCAAGCCATTTCTTTTTGGTACTTTGCTCCATCATGAAACTTTGTTGAGAGCTTGGTTTGTTTGGAACCATCCTCTCTTTGGGAGTTTGACATCTTTAGTTTAGTGTGTATCAATGGATATCTCATTCCTTGATGTATCTTTAATGATATCTTCCAAGTGATGATTTTTCCATTTGGTATCCTTTTCACTTGGCATTTCTTTGTCTTTTGGTTTCGGGTTTTTGAAAGTCTTGAGCATGCATGTTTACTTCATGTATTTCATTTGGCATGCTTTCTTTCTTTAACTCAATATATAGGGGAAACTCCACCTAGTCTCAATTTGGATGAGATGTGCATGAAATTCATTTTCATATCTATATGCACATATTTATGTGGAGTTTGTCCTATGTATTGGTGTTTCTAACTATTTGGTCCCGATGAGTTTGGGTACCGTTTAGTTTGTGTTGTTCTTCTAGGAACATTTGGAGATGCATTGGATGCTCGGCTCACTCACAAGGAAGGTGTTGTCACCATGTGCATATTGGAGTCAAGCTAGGATGATCAATGAACTACTATCTACCTTCAATTGGTATCTACTACATCCTTCCAATGATATCTCGGTAACAAGTATCTATTCATGCTTTCCCTTCTTGCATTCAACCTTGTGTAGGTTGTATCTTGGCATGATATTCATTTCATATCTTGTGATACTTGTTTCCTTTCTCAAAGCATCCCAACAATGATCTCATGTTGCTAGTTGTGATGTCTTTGATGGTTGTGTGGTAGGAATTCATTTATATATAATAAGACCATATTTAGCCAAGTGTTATGCTTTCAAGCAAATATCTTATTGGTATATTTATGACTTCCTTGTGGATATCTTTTTCCTTCGTGTTGTAACTATTT
>NW_021181128.1:0-1685 GCF_002162155.2 Triticum dicoccoides | reverse complement strand
GTTGTGACGTTTGGCATACCCAAAGCACTCCTACGGTATCCGGGAGTTACACGATCTCATGGTCTAAGGAAAAGATACTTGACATTGGAAAACTCTAGCAAACGAACTATACGATCTTGTGCTATGTTTAGGATTGGGTCTTGTCCATCACATCATTCTCCCAATGATGTGATCTCGTTATCAATGACATCCAGTGTCCATAGTCAGGAAACCATGACTATCTGTTGATCAACGAGCTAGTCAACTAGAGGCTCACTAGGGACATGTTGATGTCTGTTATTCACACATGTATTATGATTTCCGGATAACACAATTATAGCATGAATAAAGACAATTATCATGAACAAGGAAATATAATAATAATGCTTTTATTATTGCCTCTAGGGCATATTTCCAACAGTCTCCCACTTGCACTAGAGTCAATAATCTAGTTACATTGTGATGAATCGAACACCCATGGAATTCTGGTGTTGATCATGTTTTGTTCTAGGGAGAGGTTTAGTCAACGCATCTGCTACATTCATGTCCGTATGTACTTTACAAATCTCTATGTCTCCATCTTGAACATTTTCACGAATGGAGTTGAAGCGACGCTTGATGTGCCTTGTCTTCTTGTGAAACCTGGGCTCCTTGGCAAGTGCAATAGCTCCAGTGTTGTCACAGAAGAGCTTGATCGGCTCCGACGCATTGGGTATGACTCCTAGGTCGGTGATGAACTCCTTCACCCATATTGCTTCATGTGCTGCCTCCGAGGCTGCCATGTACTCCGCTTCACATGTAGATCCCGCCACAACGCTTTGCTTGCAACTGCACCAGCTCACTGCCCCACCATTCAAAATATACACGTATCCGGTTTGTGACTTAGAGTCATCCAGATCTGTGTCGAAGCTAGAGTCGACGTAACCCTTTACGACGAGCTCTTCGTCACCTCCATAAACGAGAAACATTTCCTTAGTCCTTTTCAGGTACTTCAGGATATTCTTGACCGCTGTCCAGTGTTCCTTGCCGGGATTACTTTGGTACCTTCCTACCAAACTTACGGCAAGGTTAACATCAGGTCTGGTACACAACATGGCATACATAATAGAACCTATGGCTGAGGCATAGGGGATGACGCTCATCTCTTCTATATCTTCTGCCGTGGTCGGACATTGAGCTGAGCTCAATTTCATACCTTGCAACACAGGCAAGAACCCTTTCTTGGATTGATCCATATTGAACTTCTTCAATATCTTATCAAGGTATGTGCTTTGTGAAAGACCTATGAGGCGTCTCGATCTATCTCTATAGATTTTGATGCCTAATATATAAGCAGCTTCTCCAAGGTCCTTCATTGAAAAACTTTTATTCAAGTAGGCCTTGATGCTGTCCAAGAGTTCTATATCATTTCCCATCAAAAGTATGTCATCTACATATAATATGAGAAATGCTACAGAGCTCCCACTCACTTTCTTGTAAACGCAGGCTTCTCCATAAGTCTGTGTAAACCCAAACGCTTTGATCATCTCATCAAAGCGAATGTTCCAACTCCGAGATGCTTGCACCAGCCCATAAATCGAGCGTTGGAGCTTGCACACTTTGTCAGCATTCTTAGGATCGACAAAGCCTTCCGGCTGCATCATATACAATTCTTCCTTAAGGAAACCATTAAGGAATGCCGTTTTGACGTCCATTTGCCATATTTC
>NW_021181127.1:0-1137 GCF_002162155.2 Triticum dicoccoides | reverse complement strand
CAAAACACATTCATTTTGCTATGTCATGATCATGCATCATATTGTGCATTGCATTGATTGTGTTCCCTTCTGTGTTGCCGGTATTTGTCCCCTCTCGATAGACGTGATACCGATGATGTGACCGTTGACACTGATGAAGACTCAATGTTATCTTCAGAAGTGCCAGGCAAGCAAAACCCCCTTGTTCATTCCGATAAAATCCCACTCTCTCGCTCCTGCTCTCTTTTACTGCATTAGGACAACAACAACATATTTGTTACTTGCTGCGGTAGCTGAACCCCTTTATCCTTTGCATGACCTGTCATTGCCACAGTAAATAGATGAAACCCTTTAGCATGAGTAGGAGTTGTTTGAGCCCTGTTGTGCCTACTCATTCATGCTTGTTTGTCATGCCTGCTACTGCTTAGAGTTGAGTCAGGTCTGATTCATCGGGGATGAATCAGAGGCGTGTGAACATGTCCCACTGTGTGTGAGCTAAGTGTGTGAACACGATTTGGTAAAGGTAGCGGTGAGAGGTCATGTAGGAGTACATGGTGGGTTGTCTCATTGCAGCCGTCCTCAGGAACTGAGTTCTGTGTTTGTGATCCATGATTCAGCTACTACCACGCATTGGGCCCGAAACCAATGGACCCTCTAGGCTTCTTGATCACCCTTGTCCTCTGTCCAGGAGTTGCAAGTAGTTTCTGGTGTTTGTAGTATGCTGGAGGCCGTGCGCAGCGCTGACCGTAGGGGTGGGCTGTGATGCGGTAGGCACGTGGCACTGTGTACCGGGCGCCCGTTTGGTGTCTCGGGAACCCTGTTCACATCGTTTGGGGCTGTGAGCGAAACTCCGGCCGGATCTCCTCATGGATGGAACCCGAATAGGCGATAAACCTGGACTAGAGACTTGAGTGTTTAGGTAGGCCGTGGCCGACACCCACGTTGGGCTTCCGCTTGAAGGTTGCCGAGTACATGTCGTGTAAACGGCGGTAAGTGGTGAGAGCGTGTGTGAAGAAGTACACCCCTGCAGGGTTAACATCATCTATTCAAATAGCCGTGTCCGCGGAAAAGGACTTCTGGGTTGCTTATATCAGTTCATAGACAAGTGAAAGTGGATACTCTAAAATACGCAAGATAAGCGTGAGTGCTATGGATGGC
>NW_021181126.1:0-1837 GCF_002162155.2 Triticum dicoccoides | reverse complement strand
AACCATGGAAATCGCTTCGGGACCCCAAAACCGAGTAATAGTCCATGAAACGGGTCAGCATGGACAAAAACCGCGAGTGTGGATGACCGACACGTAAGCGCACCTTGGGGTTCGACAATTATGGAAATCGCTTTGGGACCCCAAAACGGTGAGCAATAGTCCACAAAACATGTCGGAATCGACAAAAACCGCGAGTGTTGATGATCGACTCGTAAACGCATCCCAGGGTTCGTTAATCATGGAAATCACCCGGGGAGCCCAAAACAGTGAGTGTCCACGAAACAGGCCAGAATCGGCCAAAACTGCGAGTGTTGATGACGGACACGTAAGCACATATCTGGGTTCAACAACTATGGAAATCGTTTTGGGACCCCAAAACGGTGAGTAATAGTCCATGAAACGGGTCAAAATTGGCCAATACTGGGAGTGTTGACGATGGACACCTAAAATCACCCTAAGGATCGTCAATCGTGGAAATCGCTTTGGGACCCTAAAACGCTGAGTAATAGTGCACGAAATGGACCAGAATCAGCCAAGATTGTGAGTGTCGATTACCCACACGTAAACGCTCCCCGGGGTTCGTTAATCGTGGAAATCATTTTGGGACACGAAAATGGTGAGTAATAGTCCAAGAGACGGACCAGAATTGGCCAAAATTGTGAGTGTTGATGACCAACATTTAAACGCACCCCGGGGTTCGACAACCATGGAAATCGCTTCGGGACCCCAAAATTGAGTAATAGACCATGAAACGGGTCAGAATCGATAAAAACCGCGAGTGTGGATGACCGACACGTAAGCGCGCCTTGGGGTTCAACAATCACCGAAATCGCTTTGGGACCCCAAAACGGTGAGTAATAGTCCACAAAACGTGTCAAAATCGACAAAAACCGCGAGTGTTGATGATTGACACGTAAACGCATCCCAGGGTTTGTTAATCGTGGAAATCACCCAGGGACCCCAAAACAGTGAGTAATAGTCCACAAAACAGGCCAGAATCGGCCACACTGCGAGTGTTGATGACCGACATGTAAGCGCACCTTGGGGTTCGACAACCATGGAAATCACTTTGGGACCCCAAAACGGTGAGTAATAGTCCACGAAACGGTCAAGAATCAGCCAAAACTAAGAGTGTTAACGATGGACACGTAAACGCACCCAGAGGATCGTCAATCGTGGAAATCTCTTTGGGACCCTAGAACACTGAGTAATAGTGCACGAAATGGACCAGAATCGGCCAAAATTGTGAGTGTTGATTACGGACACATAAACACTCCCCGGGGTTCATTAATTGTGGAAATCACTTCGGGACCCAAAAATGGTGAGTAATAGTACGAGAGACGGACCAGAATTGGCCAAATTTGTGAGTGTTGATGATCAACATGTAAACGCACCACGGGGTTCGATAACCATGGAAATCGCTTTGGGACCCCAAAATTGAGTAATAGTCCATGAAACGGGTCAGAATTGAGAAAAACCTTGAGTGTTGATGACCGATAGGTAAGCGCACCTTGGGGTTCGACAACCATGGAAAACACTTTGGGACCCCAAAATAGTGAGTAATAGTCCATGAAACGGTCAAGAATCAGCCAAAACTGAGAGTGTTGACACCCCGGGGTTCGACAACCATGGAAATCGCTTTAGGACCCCAAAATTAAGTAATAGTCCATGAAACGGGTCAGAATCGACAAAAATAGTGAGTGTTTACTGACCGACACGTAAATGCACCCCGTGGTTCGTCAATCGTGGAAATCACTCCGGGACCCCAAAACAGTGAGTAATAGTCCATGAAACGGGGCCATTATCAGCCAAAACTACGAGTGTTGATGACCAACAC
>NW_021181125.1:0-956 GCF_002162155.2 Triticum dicoccoides | reverse complement strand
CTGACTTAATTCGTTCCAAAGGGATATTCTTGTGTAGTGTGTGTTGAAGAAAGATGATATCTTCATCGATTGGTCCTTGTGATCAGTTGCTGGACCTATTGTCTTATCAATCCTTTGATTTGAGTGTGGGCTATCGTCAAATCAAGTCGGAACCAACGATGTTCGTAATGTTGTCTTACTCGTGGTTGATCCCTCGAGCATACACCATTATATCCTTTGGGTCTGACCAATGCTATCACTTGTTCACTTAACTATGGAATTCCTTTTAAAAGGAAACCCGGATGAATTGTTGTTGAGCCCATTGACAACATCCTTATCTCCTCCATGATTTTGTTGAACATTAAGCTAGTGTTGGAAACTTTTGAAAGCATTTGTTCATGCTAGTTCATGAAGCATATGTTCGGATGTAAGAAGTGACTTCCTCCAGTTCTTGTGCATCTGATGCAAGTTGCCGCCGTGGATTCGAGAAAGTCAATGTTGCTTTCCTTGGAATCATTCCAAATCAGTCATGCACACGTGCGAAGAATGCTGTGGTTTGAAGACTTGCAACCTTCAATCTATATGTATCCCTAGCACACCAAGCCACTGATTGATTTGTTCAAGGAGAAGGAGTTCCTTCATAAGAGCTAATCCGGACTTATGAAAGAACTTCGATACCCTCGTTGATGGTTCCCCCTCCTGAACTCGGTAGTGTTTTATTATAAGACTACCACGTGGTCATGCTTGTCTGGGACAACGTGTTCACATGTTTGTAGCAGAACCAGCTCATGTTTTGGAGCTTGCTATCGTAGTTCATCTCCCGAGAATCCCGCAACGTCATCTCGTCGATTTGTGTTGCAAACTTTCATTTTTCTTCCTAAGACTCGATGAGCCTGGAATATCCTAACACCAACCAGAGCTGAATCTCAGGCAGATATGATGGTTGGAACATTTCCCTAAGAACTATAATATTGGTC
>NW_021181124.1:0-1384 GCF_002162155.2 Triticum dicoccoides | reverse complement strand
CGATGACTACTCCCTCGTTCAGTGCAGCATGCTTTACAGCCTAGAGCCGGGGCTCCAAAAGCGTTTTGAGAGACATGGAGCATATGAGATGTTCGAAGAGCTGAAAATGGTTTTCCAAGCTCATGCCCGGGTCGAGAGATATGAAGTCTCCGACAAATTCTTCAGCTGTAAGATGGAGGAAAACAGTTCTGTCAGTGAGCACATACTCACTATGTCTGGGTTGCATAACCGCTTGACTCAGCTGGGAGTTAATCTCCCGGATGATGCGGTCATTGACAGAATCCTCCAGTCACTTCCACCAAGCTACAAGAGCTTTGTGATGAACTTCAATATGCAGGGGATGGAAAAGACCATTCCTGAAGTATTTGCTATGCTGAAATCAGCGGAGGTAGAAGTCAGGAAGGAACATCAAGTGTTGATGATCAATAAAACCACTAAGTTCAAAAAGGGCAAGGGTAAAAAGAGCTTCAAGAAGGACGGCAAGGAGGTTGCCGCACCCGGCAAGCAAGCTGCCGGGAAGAAGCCAAAGAATGGACCCAAGCCCGAGACTGAGTGCTTTTATTGCAAAGGAAGCGGTCACTGGAAGCGGAACTGCCCTAAGTACTTAGCGGATAAGAAGGCCGGCAAAACCAAAGGTATATGTGATATACATGTAATTGATGTGTACCTTACTAGTGCCCGTAGTGGCTCCTGGGTATTTGATACCGGTGCAGTTGCTCACATTTGTAACTCAAAACAGGGGCTGCGGAATAAGCGGAAACTGGCAAAGGACGAGGTGACGATGCGCGTCGGGAATGGTTCCAAGGTCAATGTGATCGCCGTCGGCACGCTACCTCTGCATCTCCCTTCGGGATTAGTTTTAAACCTTAATAATTGTTATTTAGTGCTAGCTTTGAGCATGAACATTGTATCGGGATCTCGTTTAATTCGAGATGGCTACTCTTTTAAATCTGATAATAATGGTTGTTCCATTTTTATGAGAGATATGTTTTATGGTCATGCTCCTATGGTGAATGGTTTATTCTTTATGAATCTCGAACGTGATGCTACACATGTTCATAATGTGAGTACCAAAAGAAGTAAAGTTGATAATGATAGTCCCACATACTTGTGGCACTGCCGCCTTGGTCACATAGGTGTCAAACGCATGAAGAAGCTCCATGCTGATGGACTTTTAGAGTCTCTTGATTATGAATCATTTGACACGTGCGAACCATGCCTTATGGGTAAAATGACCAAGACTCCGTTCTCAGGAACAATGGAGCGAGCAACCGACTTATTGGAAATCATACATACTGATGTGTGCGGTCCAATGAGTGTTGAGGCTCGCGGTGGCTATCGTTATGTTCTCACCCTCACTGATGATTTAAGTAGGTATGGGTAT
>NW_021181123.1:0-884 GCF_002162155.2 Triticum dicoccoides | reverse complement strand
CATACACCACAAGAAGAAGCAGGACCACCCTACCTAAAGGACGTCCGTTCCACAGAAGAACTCCATTTGTGAAAAAGAAGGGCAAGAAGATTGTGAACAGATAGCTAGCTAAGATCGATTGTATTTAAATCGTAGCCTTCATTTCTCGATTGTATTTCATGGGTACTTTTTGAACTATCATGAATATTTTTAAATTTCATGGACACTCGATCTCGATCCCCCTCCATCTCGATCGCTATCCCACCTCGCCAGATCCGGCCCCCCTCGCCGCCGAGCACCCTCCCAGTCCACCGGCCGCCGCCGCCGACCCCCCGCACCCTCGATTCCCCTACTCAACCGCCGCCGCCGACCCCCCGCACCCCGCGCACCGTCTTATAAAAAAAATTAGTATCAAACAGCTTTTTAAATGCTACTGTCTTATAAAAAAATATTACTGTTATTATTTAAACAAGTTTGAACATATTTAAACATAAATAAGTATCAAACAGCTTTTTAAATGCTAAAAAAAATTTGTGGAGCCTGGGAGTCGAACCCAGGACCTCCTGGTGTGAGAACTGGCTGCTGACCAGTCGAGCTAGTAGAGTGGGCTTGACATAGATAGGTTCTAACCTTTTGGCTCGAGTTGAAATAAAAAAAAATACTAATGGCGCACCACGGTGAGGTGCGCCATTAGTATTGTGGCCCCCCTTCGCCCGATCCCCCCTTCGCCCGATCCCCCTTCGCCCGATCCCCCTCGCCAGTTCTCTCCCTCTCGATCCACTGCCGCCGCCGCCGCTGCCCTCGCCCTCGCCCTCGCCCTCGCCATCTCCCTCCCTCGCCCTATCCTCGCCGCCCGGACGCCGCCCGGACGCCGTGCCGATGCCGCCTCGACCCCGCCCCGACCC
>NW_021181122.1:0-1158 GCF_002162155.2 Triticum dicoccoides | reverse complement strand
GACCATGTCAATGCTATCTCGAAGCATGTCTGTGATACTCCGATTTTCAACAAGAACATTTAAAGCAAATGCTAAATTTTCCTTATCAATTATCCAAACACCTTTGTATGGGTAGTGTCATGAAATTTCTCTCCCCTTACCTAAAGGGTTTTCTACATGATATCCTGCCACGGATACCATGCTCTGCTTATCCTTGGGAAGGATATATCCCTGAATTATGTGACTAAGACACATTTTTCCTTTCCATCGCCTGATTAATCTGATAATCATATGTCCTTTCCATTGTTTGGTTTAACCTTTCTTGAGGTCTATATGATCTAAGCAGTAATATTCTTCTGCTTATGTAAACACCTTGGTGTACGACCGTGTCAGTAAGACCCTGTTACTATTGTTGATGACATTTCGGTAGCCACCGATGGACGAGAACCTTGCCTATTGGCCCGCCTCGTTCAATGAGCAGGAAAATGGTTCTCTTCGTCCCTCGCCCTTGGTACCGATGTTGTTGCCGACATAACCGACAGACTATCCTCTGGCATGCCTTGCTTACATGATCGTGCAAGATGTCACTGTCCTTCCTACTTTTAATCCACATGGTGGGCCCATAACCCACAGTTCCACAGGATCGAAACCTGACTCTCCTGTACCCCCCTGTACCCAAGGTTGTTCCTCGCGCGTGGCCTCGTATGTAATTCACGAGCCACCTTCAATCTGGTATCAGACAAATACTTATTCTCGTGGCTTCGAACCCCTTTCACGCCACATATCAGACATCGAACGATTGCCTGCCCGCTCGAAACTTCCCAGGATACCTCCTTACTCTGCTCTTGATATTTTCTTAAGTTTCAATTCGAGAGTTACTTCCGCCACCCTCCCCGATGTTATCGACCAGATAGTCAAACCTGCAGAGGTCCATTCTCTCGGAATACCCACCCTTTATCCTTTCGTAAGTACGATGGAACCCCGAAGAAAGGACGACAAACTTCATCATGATGACCTGAAGGAGAGGACTGAAGACATCAATGTAATGGGTCGACCTCTTCGAGAAGAGCTACTATGATCGAGAAGAATCGTTAGAATTTCGTAACCAGACCCCTTCCCCCTTATAACCGATCCTAAATCTCGGGACGAGATTTCTTGTAGTGGAGGAGAATTGTGACG
>NW_021181121.1:0-1084 GCF_002162155.2 Triticum dicoccoides | reverse complement strand
AGAGGGATCCTTTAAGTACCTAAAGGACAGGATTTGGAAGCATGTCCAAGGGTGGATGGAAAAGGCCCTTTCGGTGGGGGGCAAAGAAGTTCTCATAAAATCTGTGGCGCAAGCGATTCCCACATATTCAATGGCGTGCTTCAAACTACCGAGGGGCCTATGCCTTCATATTAACGGCATGCTTCGGAAGTTTTGGTGGGGATCTAAGAAGGGAGAAAGGAAAACTGCATGGGTCTCGTGGGAAGTCATGACGCAACCGAAGTTTATGGGAGGCATGGGCTTTCGCGACATCGAGCTTTTTAACTTAGCCTTGCTTGCCCGTCAAGCCTGGCGCCTACTGCAAGAGCCTGATTCGCTAAGTGCGCGCATATTAAAGGCTGTATATTATCCTAACTGCACCGTTCTGGAAGCTGGGCTGGGAAGTAATCCGTCTCAAGTGTGGCGCTCCATTCATGAGGGGTGTGACACCCTGAAATTGGGAATCATCAAAAGGATCGGCACCGGAAGTGAGACGAGCATTTGGCAGGACAACTGGATACCGCGAGATCACAAGCTACGGCCAGTGTGCCCAAAGACCCCAAACCCACCGCAACTTGTGTCAGAGCTGCTTGACCATACTACTGCGGATTGGAATATTGAGGTCCTCGATGAGCACTTTTATGCAATGGACAAGGAAGCGATCCTGAATATACCTTTGAGTACACGAGTACAATCTGACTTTTGGGCCTGGCATTATGACAGAAGAGGCACTTTTTCAGTAAGGTCTGCCTACCGTTTATTGGCGACTACAAAGCAACAGAGAACGGAATGGCTGGAGCATGTTCCGGGGCATTCAGATACGGATGCAGATAAGAAGTCTTGGGGCAAACTTTGGAATTTGAGCATCCCACCCAAAATCAAAATTTTTGCTTGGCGGCTAGCCAAGACATCGATCCCCACAGGCGAGGTGAGGAAGGAGAGGAAGATGACGGACTCGGCGGCTTGCCCACTTTGCCAAGCGACAGTGGATACGTGGAGACACTCTCTGTTTGATTGCCATATGTCACGTTGTGTCTGGGCTCTGGCTGATGAGGAACTGATAGAA
>NW_021181120.1:0-851 GCF_002162155.2 Triticum dicoccoides | reverse complement strand
ATGCAGGGCTTCCGGGGAGCTGTGGAGCGGTGGGGAGGAAGAGGGGGTCGTGGCGGAGCTTCTGAGCTAGTCGGGGGAGCGAGGGGTGGCCGGAGACGGCTGCTGTGGCGAACGGCGGCGACGGTGGTGTTCGGCCGTGTGAGAGAGAGAGCGAGGGAGAGGAGAGGAGAGCCGGGGGAGAGTGAGAGAGAGCAGGGGGAGAGGCGTGGCGTCGTCCAGGGCATCGAGCGAGGAGGGGAGGGCAGGCAAGCAGGCGAGCAGGTGGCGTGGCGCGGTGGCGCGCGCGCGCGCCGGCCACACTCCCCTCCCTCTGTCGGGACGAAGACGACAGAGGAGGGAGGTGGGCTGGGCCGGCTGCGGGCTGGGCCAGCCAGCTGGCTGGGCCGCACAGTGGAGGAGCCCAGGTAAGCTCCTCCTGTTATATATTTTTCTGTTTTTTTTAATTTCTGACATTTGTTTTGATTTAAATAATATATTAAATCATTTATTTAACTTATGCCAATTTTTGCAGGAGCTATTTATATTATTCCAGAGCTCTTTTATAATTGGCATAATATTTGGGCATATATTAATATATATAATTAATATATTTCCAATGCAAATATTTATGCATTAATTCCAAATGCCCAAAATAAATGTCCATGAGCCACTAAAAATATTGGTTTGATTTTTATCTCTGTCCAATATTTTCAGAGAGCAACATGAGCATTTTCTTGGACCCTTTTGGAGAAATTTTTATTTGGGTCATTTTCAAAATGGTTCTGAGGGTTTCACAGATCCCCATTTCAAGTTTCTGATGAAAGAGTAAACATGATGCAACACTCTAATGCATGACTAGCTAGGGTGTGACA
>NW_021181119.1:0-1078 GCF_002162155.2 Triticum dicoccoides | reverse complement strand
GTGGCCGGGTGTACCGAATACCCGTTAGGTATCTCGGGAACCCTGTTCACATCGTTCGGGGCCGTATGGGAAACCCCGGCCGGACTCCCTGCGGATGGAACCTGAATAGGCGATAAACCTGGACTAGAGGCTTAAGTGTTTAGGTAGGTCGTGGTCTACACCCACGTCGGCTTTCGCTTGAAGTCTGCCGAGCACATGTCGTGTGCAGACGCTAAGTGGTGGAAACATGTATGAAGAAGTACACCCCTGCAGGGTTATCATAATCTATTCGAATAGCCGCGTCCGCGGTAAAGGACTACTTGGTTGCCTATACAGTTCATAGACAAGTAAATGGAAACTGCTAAAAGCCTCAAGATAAGTGTGAGTGCCGAGGATGGCTCTTCCGTAGGAAGATGGAGGCGGATCCTCGGTAGTGTATTGAAGTGGTGAGTAGTGGACTCGTGTGCGCAAAACCATTTCAAATTGGAGTATCGTAGGATAGCCTAGCCAAGAGTCAAAGATGGCTTGCTGCAATAACTCCACCACCCTTCTTGATACTAAGCATGTATGTAGGATCTGATGTAAGTCTTGCTGAGTACCTTTGTACTCATGTTGCTATAATTACATTTTTACAGAAGACGCTGCAACCCCTTCTGATGGGTTCTATGTAGACGTTGACATCAACGAGTAGGCTAAAGACCCAGGTGGTGACCCTGAGCTTGTGAAGGACCACGTAGTATAGCTAGGCTTTCCAAGCCTCTTTTATTTTATTAGTTGTCTGTACTCAGGCAAGTTACTTCCGCTGCTGGTTTGTATGACTGTATGATTTGTATGTTGGGTCGTGAGACCCGTACCTTTGTGTATGTTATGTATGGCTCCCTGAGCCTTAAATAAAGTACTTGTGTCGTAGAGTCATGTTGTGATGCTTCGTTGTATTTGCACATATCGAGCATATTGTGTGTATGATTGAAATGCTTGGTATGTGTGGGATCTGACTATCTAGTTGTTTATCTTTAGTAGCCTCTCTTACCGGGAAATGTCTCCTAGTGTTACCGCTGAGCCATGGTAGCTTGCTACTGCTCTGGAACACTTAGGCTGG
>NW_021181118.1:0-1360 GCF_002162155.2 Triticum dicoccoides | reverse complement strand
ATGGTGGATATGAGTCCGCTAGTGACTATGATGAGGAGACATTGGCTCTTATTACACGTGAAGAACATGGTGGAGATGATTCTGATCATGAGACGCAATACATGGCTCCTGAAGACGCTGACAGGTATGAATGTTTAGTTGCTCAACGTGTTTTGAGTGTGCAGGTCACACAAGCTGAGCAAAATCAGAGGCACAATTTGTTCCATACCAAGGGAGTTGTGAAGGAACGTTCTGTGCGCGTCATAATAGACGGAGGGAGCTGCAACAACTTGGCTAGCATGGAGATGGTGGAGAAGCTTTCTCTCACCACAAGACCACATCCACATCCTTACTACATCCAATGGTTCAACAACAGCGGCAAGGTTAAGGTAACACGTACTGTTCGTGTGCATTTTAGTATCTCTACATATGCTGATTATGTTGACTGTGATGTGGTACCTATGCAAGCATGTTCCTCATTACTTGGTAGACCATGGCAATTTGATAAAAATTCTGTACACCATGGTAGAAACAATCACTATACTCTTGTTCATAAGGATAAAAATATTACTTTGCTTCCTATGACTCCTGATTCCATTTTGAAAGATGATATTAATAGAGCTAATAAAGCAAAACAGGAGACAAATAAGAGTGAAAATCAGATTGTGGCAAAAGAATTTGAGCAACAAATGAAGCCTAATAATAAACCATCTAGTGTTGCTTCTGAAATTAAATTGAAAAGTGCATGTTTATTTGCCACCAAATCTGATATTGATGAGCTAGATTTCAGCAAATCTGTTTGCTATGCTTTTGTGCGCAAAGAGGCATTATTTTCATTCGAGGACGTGCCTTCCTCTTTGCCTCATGCTGTCACTAACATTTTGCAGGAGTTCGCTGACGTCTTTCCACAAGACGTGCCACCGGGATTACCGCCTATTCGAGGGATTGAGCATCAGATTGACTTAATTCCCGGTGCTTCACTGCCAAACCGTGCACCATACCGTACCAATCCAGAGGAGACGAAGGAGATTATGCGCCAAGTACAAGAGCTTCTCGACAAAGGTTATATACGCGAATCCCTTAGTCCTTGTGCTGTTCCTATTATTCTAGTGCCGAAAAAGGATGGTACATCACGTATGTGTGTTGATTGTAGAGGCATTAATAATATTACTATTCGTTATCGTCATCCTATTCCTAGGCTAGATGATATGCTTGATGAATTGAGTGGCTCTACAATATTCTCCAAAGTTGATTTGCGTAGTGGCTATGATGAGGACATCAATACAATTGTTACACCCACAGCCCCTGCTGCTATACATACTGGACCAATTACTAGAGCTCGTGCACGCCAACTAAATTACCAGGTACTTTCGTTTCTTGG
>NW_021181117.1:0-1861 GCF_002162155.2 Triticum dicoccoides | reverse complement strand
CCTGGCATACCCGACCACGTGCCTACCACATCACAGCCCACCCCTTGGGTGAGCGCTGCCCACGGCCTCCAGCATACTACAAACACCAGAAACTACTTGCAACTCCTGGACAGAGGACAAGGGTGGCTAAGAAGTCGAGAGGGTCAATTAAGGATCCCAATGAGTGGTAGTAACTGTTCATGGATCACAAACACAGAACTCAGTTCCTGAGGATGGCTTCAATGAGACAACCCACCATGTACTCCTACATGGCTTCTCACCGCTACCTTTACCAAATCGTGTTCACACACTTAGCTCACACACAGTTGTCAGTGTTCTGGGAACGGGGGTCCCCAGACTTGCCTACCTGCAGCCTGCGGTGTGGCTCAAACAAGGCCCAGCATAGCCCATCTTCATCAACGCAAGCTCAAGACCCTCGCGAGGGGCCGAGCCTCGCGGGGCGGACGACAAGGAGCTTCCTCAGGCACGGCCTCGTCAAGCTGGCTCACGAGGAGGTGGAGAGTTCAAGGCGGGGTACCTCGCGAGGTTCCCATGACGCAAGCCATGACGACCAAGGGCGCCAGTCAGGCGCCAGACCGTGCAGTGTTCTCCCTTCCTCTTTGGTGCAAAGGGAGCAAGCGCAGGCGAGAGCATCAAGCAAAGGCATCCATTTCGGTGCAACAAGACCAAGGCTAGCCCAACGGCAGGGAAGAAGTAATTGTGGAGCCCAAGCAGGCGTCACCACCAGAGCCTTTGACAGGCGAGGACCAACTTTATTCAGGATAAGTGTACCCATTGTTCCCCTTCAAAATGGCCAATTGTTGGCGCCCTTCCCGCTCAATATTTGGGAAGAGGCCCAGGGCCTTTGCCTATAAATAGGACTAGCCACCCCCAGTGTAGAGGCATCGAGCATGTAGCGACGAGAATCCAAGAGCCATAACCAAGTAGCACCAGCCAAGAACAGACCCTCGCGAGGTTGTTCTTCCTTGTATTGTTCATCATCAGCCCAAGAGGCAATCCACCACACCACACACTCGAGTAGGGTATTACACCACAATGGTGGCCTGAACAAGTATAAATCTTGTGTCCCTTGTGTTGTTCTGTTTGGTAGTTTAGATCCTTGCGATTCGGCGAAGAGCAAGCCGGCAGAGGGTTGAATCTCCGCGCGCACCCCAGTGTTCGAACCCCAAGGGTCTGCTGGAACCTGAAATCCGACATTTGGCGCGCCAGGTAGGGGTGCGCCGGAATCTTCCTTCCGTCGCCTCGTTCTTCTCTGACCATCGCATCCATGTCTGACGCTCGTCGGGCTCACGCCGAGCGCCGAGCCGCCCTCGCTTCCCACGTCGCCCAGACGACTCCTGTCAGCGGGCGCCCTTGTCGTTCCCCGTCGCCTGCCGTCAACATCGCCATTGGCCCAGCGGGGAACGGGCAGCAAGCATCATCCCAGCATTTCCCCGTAGCCTCTTGGGAAGAGCCACGTGGCCCCTTCCTCACCCACCCCGTCGCGCCGGCTCCCCCGTTCGTCGCGGCCCTCCTGGGCGGCTCGCAGGCGCCGCCCTCCAGTCACCACATCAAGTCTTTCGTCCGCCGGGTCGGCACCGCCCCTACGCAGCAGGGGGCTCCTCGGGGCCGGCAGGAGCCATCGGCTGAGCTGACCATCAGCTCCGAGGACCACCCCACCAACTCGGCCTACTCGAGCACGCTCCCCATGCTCTGCACGCCCACCATCTGCCAGGTGGCCGTCACTAGGACCCTCATCGACGGTGGCGCGGGCCTCAACGTGCTCTCAGTTGAGGCCTTCAACCTCCTCTGCATACCTCGGCAGCGGCTGCAACCCAGCCGGCCTTTCTCGGGCGTCGGAGGCGGGTCGTCCAGCTCCTTG
>NW_021181116.1:0-6559 GCF_002162155.2 Triticum dicoccoides | reverse complement strand
CTGCTCCTAGTAGTCCACATTCTACTTATGTTGCAATCTGGAACTCTGCCTTATCTGACAAAAAAACCAATCAACATCTGTTAATCAGATGAATCAATAAGCTCGCAGCTAGGACAGAAATGCCAACGACCAACCTAGCTGAAAAATATTGTATATGGTACATGGTTCACCCACCTAGATAATAACTTAAAATAATTACAACTTAAATCAGTAACTACGGGAAGTGTAGGAAAATAGGTTATTGTTTCGGTAGTGGGCAAAAAGCTAAAAATCATGATTTAGTTAATCAGGAAAACATGCTAAGTCCGAGATACACATCCTCTCACACTCTGTCGCCTTTTCCCAAATATGAGTTCTAAACTTCTAATATCGCATTATCCTTTCCGTCGAATGAATTCAAAACAATAGTGGTGTATGAGGATTCTAACAATGGATTGGCCGAGTTGTAAGAAATAAAAGGGGCTGTTGGCTCCGTTTTCTTGCGCCCATGGGGAAGTAGAGGAGGAGCGCCGGGCGGCGGCAGCGTTCCTGCTCACAAATCTGTGATAAAATTACGGGATTGGGCCAGCAGAGGAGGAGCGGCAAAGTTTTGTGGCAGAGATAAAATTACGGGTTGGGGTAATGATAATCCCACTATCTGAGGATGAATGAGTGCGCGGGGCGGGGCAGTCTGCTTTGACAGAACATTCAATCTGGTTTGTTTATTTGGGTGGTAGACTTTTGATGCAATATTGATTGTTAGATGTGAGTTAGTTACACTGATCGAACGTCTCTGGTAATTCTGTGTACAGTTTGTGGTGTGTCTTTAGTGCAATTCTTGTTTGCTCTTTTAATAGTAGTGGAGATATAGAGTATGTGATTAAATTTGAAATGGATTTAATAGAAACTAAAGGCGACCTCGAGGCAAACACCGCATATTAAATTAACCTGTAAAATTTTCCAAGAATTTCTTGCATATGACCTATATATACGCTCAAGGACTTATACTCCCTCCGATCCAAAATAATTGTCGCAACTTTGAACTAAGGTTGAACTAACCTCAATTCAAAGTTGCGACACTTTTTTTTGGATTGGAGGGAGTACTTCATTGCACATATAGTTCAAATGTGATTCATGTCCATTAAATATCTGCCTCGCTGGCGGACTGCAAGCCTCATGACCCATGAAATGTTGTCCCGCAGCACCTTCCGGTGGCCCTACCCATCATATCTCCTTTTCTCCTCCGTCTGCAAAATGGTCAGTTTGGTGTTGCGGCGATGGTATGAGATTCTGATGGTGGTGGCGGAGGCCAGCAAGGAATTCCTCTCGGTACACCAGCCAACAATAATATTTTAGCTGGAGGAAATAACATTTCACAAGACGGTATTAAAAACAGCGAGCAACATACAATAAGACCAAGCCAAAAAGTACCCAACCAAGTATAGAGTTTACACACAGCCGCAGACCATCTATGACACACAAGTATATATAGTTAACAGACAAAGGCACTAACATAAAAGAGAAAAATTCCATTTGCAGGGTGCTTGCGAGCCCGGAGTGCCGAAGCAAGAATTGCCATGTGATTCCACGCGCCCCGTCCAAAGCCCAGCAACCGTTGAACTGCCTACATCTTCAAGGATACATACACGCCATCATTCCAGAGCACATGGGGCTATGCTTTTTTAACTTCGATTACTGCTACTTAATTAGGACCCAAGGTTGCAATCTGCTGCTCCAACTACATCAAAACAAGAGTAGATTAATGATAGATTATGACAGGTCTACAAAGTACAGTGGTGCTTAATTTATGTCGGTATATTTTTCCAGTACTTGGCAAAGGTTAAGTTAAGCTGGGAAACACAACTGGTTTTTTGGAGTTAGCCTAAGCATCTAACGAACCATCGTGACAATATTAAGACAGAAACATTCAACGACAAATGGGACTTTCAAAGACCTCGTACAAAGTGCTCCAGAAACCAAACAATGTATTGCTATACAAATTTCAATAGTAACAAGAATAAGATCAACGTAATTACTTTTTTTTATCTTAAACAATATGTGACCAGTCTACATATTGTTGATACTTGCGAGAAGTTGGAAGTCAAAAGCCAACATTGGAAAATAAGATGCTACCTGCATAATGGTCTGTAGCCTGTCGTGCACATCGTAGAACTCATTCCTAAGAACATTCAATGCCATGAGGCACCTGAAATAATGCAAACACACCACACTGTCACATTCTCAAGTGGTTAAGCAAACTGAATCTGAATGCTTCGGAAATTGTAACCTAGTGTTTGAGAAAGAACTCTAGCCATCTCAAAACTTAATTGTGGTATAAACAAATGTCTAGAATTAACAAGTTACAAGAGAATTATCATATAGATAAAGAAGTGAGTTATATCAATCAGCTGATTGGCGATGAAGTGAATAAGCAGGTTAGTGCTTATGAATATTAGATTTATATGAGCCAAAAATAGTGTCATTAAAGACAAAATAAGTTGGCAGGTTTCACACAGGGGATTTGATAAGCATAGAGAGTAGAGAGTAATTACTGTGGTACGTATATAATAAGGTAACAAGAACTGACCTTTCTTTGCTTTTTCCCACATAGAACTGCTGGAAGTGCACGCAGGCAAGGTTAACTTTCCTAGCACCAACGCTGATACATGCCAAAAAGAGCACGATCAAGAAACTAGAAATTTCCCAAACTTAACAAACACTATGGAATGTTGAACATAAGCATAATTGCGGTGTCATAATAATATTCTCGAGGAGCTATTCGTCAAGGTAATCAACACAATAAAGTGTTTCATAACCCTAAACAGAAAATAGCGTTGGTATTATGTGCTATAGTAGTTAGTAGTGCTAGAGATATTTATAAAACGTTAGAGTTTCCCTAACCAAACGACATTAATATACATCAGCATTTCCAGTGCACAAAACATAACTAAATTCATCTTTTGAATTATGGCTAAATGACAACACCAACCGCACGAGGCGCACGCCCACAACGTATACACACCCACGCCGACACATCCACATAGAGACATCATCAATGTATGTAGCGGAGAAACTGGAAAATAGCCATTTGCGTTACATGAGGAGATCATTAATACTATAAATATTTTCAGAACGGAAATTTTATCGCTGACCTAAAATAATGCCATTGTCGATTATCACATTCAATAGTACGAGAAATTTCCACAAGACGGCAAAGTTTTCCTAGAGTTTTAGAATTGCCATTGGTAGGAATGCTGAGTATTCCATTATATGAAATACGAAACACAACTAAACTTAGCTCTTCTATTTATTTGTATATGACAACCGCAAATGACACATCACTGACACATCCGAATAGAAACGTGGAGAAACGAGAATACCCACCATTGCCGTAATGCTGAATAGCATATCACTAGCTCAACTAAAGTTAGCTCTTCTAATTATGGCTAAACGACAAAACAAATGGCACGAGCCGCATGCCCACGATGTATACACCAACGCCGACACATCTAAATAGAGACAACATCAATGTAGCAGAGAAACTGGAAAAACATCCATTGGCGTTATGTAGAACAGGAGATCATTAACACTAGAAATATTTTCAGAATGGCAACTTTTATTGCTGGCCTAGAATACTGCCATTGCTGAATATCACATTCAATAGTACTTGAATTTTTGCAAGATGACAAAGTTTTCCTTGACGCGTTTTAGTGTTGCCATTGAGAGGAATTAATGCAGACAATTCTATTATATAAAAGACTACTAAACTCAACTTTTCTACTTATGTATATACGACAACCGCAGACGACACTGCACCGACACATCCTAATAGAAACATGGACAGACCGGGAAATCACCATCGGTGTTATGCTGAATAGCATACCGCTAATTCCAGGAAGGCTCGCAAGACAACAAAGTTCTAATTTCTGGCCAAGCCATAACAACATTGTGGTTGGATGAATGCCGGTACTTCCGTTAGGCATGAAATACAATTAAGCTCCACACTTGTAATTAGGGTTACAGGATAGCGCAAACAACAACAACCGGGGTATGCCCATGACAAATACATTTCAATGGCACGATCGACATCGATGCAGTGTGGGAAACATATAATCACCTGCCGCTGCACGCCTTGAGCTGGTGCACTAGTTTGCCCACCATTTCGAAGTCGACGATGGGCAGGTTCCTAGGAGGGAATCACAAATTAAGCAGAGGATACGAAATCAATACCCAGGACGATGGGGCTAAGGAAAGCAGAGGGCTTGGTGCGGTGGTACGGCACGGACAGAAGGCTGGTGATGTCATTGAGCATCATGTCGGCCTCGTGGAGGAACATGTTGATGACCTCGGGACGAAGCCCTCGTCCTGCGGCGGCTGAAGCTCTTGGTAGTGCTCGTCTAGAATTCCCTGGATCCACCCATCAGGCCAAGTCAGCAAGACAGCCATACGGCGATCCGGGGGACAGAGCGATCATGGACGAATTCCGGCCCAGAACCACATGAGGGGGAAGGACGACTCACCGTGGCGTACATGTAGCTGATGCGCGCGTTAAGCTGGCACCTTAGCTCGGCGGCCGACATGGCGAAGCGAGGACAGAGCAAACACTGAGATGGAATTCGAAGCTGCCGGCGGAGTGGACGAGGAGAGGAGATGAGAGGTGTGCAGGCAGGTCACGGAGCCGTTTGGCAGGGAGTGCTCTACTGGCTGGCCGTCATCAATGAAGAGCTTAAAGTTGAAGATGGCGTACGTGTGCATGGATGCAGCTACATTTTGGTGGATTGATGGATGGATGCCGGGCCAGCTAGTCACGGCGGCACCCAGGAGGCAAGCAGATGACTTTGACCACTCGTTCGGCCCTTAGCCAAAGCCCCACTGGTCACTGACGCAAGGAAGGCAGGAAAGCGTCACTTTTCCAATTGCATAGTGTTGAGTAAATAGGCAATTTCTCGATTAAATTAATCCATGAGTAAATCATTAGCATGGCATTGACTAAGTTGATGACGTACTGACTCTGATCTAAACATGCACGTACTTAGCAAACAGTAGACAAATCTACACATACTGCTAGTACTGCTAATATGAAAATAATCAGGAGCGGGATAAACGAGTTATACCCTCCAGTAGGCCACGCAGAGGCCGCGGCTTTGGTGGCAGCAGCGGCGTCCTCGGCGACCTTCTTGTCGGCTTCAGCTTTCTCGGCGGCGGCACGGTCGGCGTCGGTGGACATGGTGATGATGAAGGCGACGCAGACATAGAGGAAGTAGACGATCGGAAGCGAGCAGTCGCGTAATCGCTGCCCAAAAACCTATTCGCCCCTCACCCCGTATAGGAACCAGAAGGGCGTGGTTTCGGAGACCTGCTCTCCCGTCGACCGTGTACGTGGCGGACGGGATGGAGTCACCGGCGGCAGCAGCGGCAAAGGAACGACGGTGGGCGTGCGCGTGAGCAGATGTCATCTGTTCGTGGCGGCTAGGGTTAGGAGACACCGCATACTTATAGGCGCAGCCGCGTGGAGAGACGTGGGCTCGACCCACGTCCGAGTCCGTGACAGCCCACGATCCGACGTCTCAGATCGTGGCCCAGCTGTCAGAAAACTCTCCGTTAGTGACTGGCAAAAATAAGCGCGTAGGTGTGAGCTCGGCTCGGCTCGGCTCAATCCCGCAACCCGCGGCGCGGCGCGGCGCGTCGTGACGAGGCGTGGCGAGGCGGGCGGCGGAGGAGGAGTGCGCGAGGGCCTCTTCTCTTCTCAAGCTCCAATAGCATGTAGAAGAGAAACCCTTATAAACCACTCCAACTCTCCTTCCACTTCCGGGGTGGGACTAAACTTCCCACCACACCTAGTGCCATATAACCCACATGGGCCCTTAGGGATTTTTCAGAAATTGCAATATGGGCCTAGAGCCCATCTCAGATTTCAGCAATCCCCCACCAGATCTCGAGGGCCCATTGTGTCCTCTGTTCCAATTGTTGTTTCGATATACCAGTGTTTCAGTAAAGACCTGTTAAGGTTGAACTTCACCTAGAACAAGTGGCTACACTCCTTTACAACTGAACAATGGACTATGCCTTGAATTGTCAGTTTGGCGTAAAGAAGTTTCACTACATGTCTTACTAGTACTAGGCTGCCGAAGGCTGACCCCTCGGGTGGAGCATATAAGTCACACTCCTGGCCTATTCATGAGCTTACTAGAGATCACCCCAATCTCATAGACTGTGACCAGCAGTCGGGCTCATATAGGTGTGTTCCTCCAAAGATCGCTCTGTAGGATAGCATCTTGCTTTTATAAGCTTTGGAACACATTGAGACCGTAGTCATCCTACCATACAGTATCGAGAGTATTGCATCTCCAACGGAGTGGGTTAGTATAGTTACTCTCCTTAGTTCACCACTGGCTTGTTTTCCCAGGTCCTAGTTCACGGGATCTCCGATCACATAGGTTGGGTTACCACCATGGCAACTCATGTGGGTCTCATACCCATCTCCCTCGATGCATTATCTATCACAACACGTGATAGCCCTTTTGTAAAGGGATCTGCCAGATTCTTAGCCGTATGGACATAGTCCAACGCTATCACTCCG
>NW_021181115.1:0-936 GCF_002162155.2 Triticum dicoccoides | reverse complement strand
AATTAGCATACTCATGTGAATGTACTTCCTCTTCATGCACAACCAGGGGGGAAGGTTGTACATCCACACAAACACAGGCCAGGTGCTATGTGTGCTTCTCTGGCTGCCAAACGGATTGACTCCATCGGTGCTCGCGCCCAGCACGATGTTCCTTGGATCGTTCCCAAATTCTGGGTATTCGAAGTTCAATGCTTGCCACTGGCTCGCATCCTTAGGGTGACTCAGCATCTTGTCTTTTTTATCTATCTCCGGATCATTTGCGTCATCTTCTCGCTTCTTCTCCTCCCTATCCGCGTGCCAACGCAGGAGCTTTGCTACCTTAGGATCCGCGAAATACCGCTGCAGACGAGGAGTGATCGGAAAGTACCACACCACTTTTCGAGGAGCTTTCTTCCTCTTCTTGTATCGAGTGACACCGCACACCGGACATATTGTAGACTCCGTGTGCTCGTCCCGATAAATGATGCAATTGTTTATGCACACATGGTATTTCACGTGCGGTAAATCCATAGGACACACGATTTTCTTTGCCTCCTCCAAACTGGTCGGGCACTTGTTCCCCTTGGGAAGACGTTCGTGCCAGAATGACATGTTCTCGTCGAAGCATGCGTCGGTCATTTTGTGTTTTACCTTCATCTCCAGAGCCATGAGCGTTACTTTCAGGCGGGTATCCTCGGGCCTGCATCCTTCATACAACGGAGTAACCGTGTCTAACTCAAGTTGATCCATCTTGGCTTTCTCTCGGGCGGCAGCTCTTGCGTTATCCGTCTGCTTGAGAAGCAGCTCTTGAATATGAGGGTCCTGCACCCAGCCCATCGATGGTCCAACGTCGTCTGCTCCGCCGGCATCATCATCATGTCCTGCATCTTCTACATGATGACTGTGTACAGCATCACCGTCGTGATCATCTCCCGGGGATTCTTCGTCTTCTCGCCC
>NW_021181114.1:0-2526 GCF_002162155.2 Triticum dicoccoides | reverse complement strand
TGCACTTTTACTCACCGCTTTGGGGTCCCAGAGCGATTTCCGTGGTTGTTGAACTCCAAGGTGCACTTACGTGTGTGTCATCAACATTCATAGTTTTTGCCGATTCTGGCCCGTTTCTTGGAATATTACTCTGTTTTGGCGTCCCGGTGTGATTTCCATGATTGACGAACACCGGGGTGCGTTTATGTGTCGGTTAACAACACTCGCATTTTGGGCCGATTCTGGCCCGTTTCATGGACTAATACTCACCGTTTTGGGGCCCCAAAGCGATGTCCATGGTTCTTGAACCCCATGGTGCGCTTACCTGTCGATCATCAACAATCGTAGTTTGGGCCGATTTTGGCCCGTTTCTTGCACTACTACTTAGTTTTGGGGGTCCCGCAGTGATTTCCATGATTGACGAACTCCGTGGTGCGTTTACATGTCGGTCATCAACACACAATTTTGGTCGACTCTGGTCCGCTTCGTGCACTATTACTCACCGTTTTGGCGTCCCAGAGCGATTTCCATGATTGACAATTCCCGGGGTGCGTTTGCGTGTGTGTCCTCAATACTCACAGGTTTGGCCAATTCTGACGCGATTCGTGGACTATTACTCAACATTTAGGGGTCCCGAAGCGATTTCCATAGTTGTTGAACCCCAAAATGCGTTTAGGTGTCGGTCATGAACACTCACAGTTTTGGACGATTCTGGCCCGTTTCGTGGACTATTACTCACTGTTTTGGGGTCCCGGTGAGACTTGCACAATTAACAAACCCCGGGGTGCATTTACGTGTCGATCATCAACACTCGCAGTTTCGGCCGATTCTGGCTTGTTTTGTGGCACTCGCAGTTTTGGCCGTTTCTGGCCCGTTTCATGGACTATTACTCACTGTTTTGGGGTCCCGGAGTGATTTCCTTGATTAACAAACCCCGGGGTGTGTTTACGTGTCGGTCATAAACACTCGTGGTTTTTGTCGATTCTGACACGCTTTGTGGACTATTACTCACCGTTTTGGGGTACCGAAGCGATTTCCATAGTTGTTGAACCCGAAGGTGCGCTTACATGTAGGTCATCAACAGTCGCAGTTTGGGCCGATTTTGGCCCATTTCTTGGACTATTACTTAGTTTCAGGGGTCCCGGAGTGATTTCCATGATTTACGAACCCCGTCGTGTGTTTACGTGTCGGTCATCAACACTCACAATTTTTGCCGATTCTGGTCCGTTTCGTGCACTTTTACTCACCGCTTTGGGGTCCCAGAGCGATTTCCGTGGTTGTTGAACTCCAAGGTGCACTTACGTGTGTGTCATCAACATTCATAGTTTTTGCCGATTCTGGCCCGTTTCTTGGAATATTACTCTGTTTTGGCGTCCCGGTGTGATTTCCATGATTGACGAACACCGGGGTGCGTTTATGTGTCGGTTAACAACACTCGCATTTTGGGCCGATTCTGGCCCGTTTCATGGACTAATACTCACCGTTTTGGGGCCCCAAAGCGATGTCCATGGTTCTTGAACCCCATGGTGCGCTTACCTGTCGATCATCAACAATCGTAGTTTGGGCCGATTTTGGCCCGTTTCTTGCACTATTACTTAGTTTTGGGGGTCCCGCAGTGATTTCCATGATTGACGAACTCCGTGGTGCGTTTACATGTCGGTGATCAACACACAATTTTGGTCGACTCTGGTCCGCTTCGTGCACTATTACTCACCGTTTTGGCGTTCCAGAGCGATTTCCATGATTGACAATTCCCGGGGTGCGTTTCCGTGTGTGTCCTCAATACTCACAGTTTTGGCCAATTCTGACGCGATTCGTGGACTATTACTCAACATTTAGGGGTCCCGAAGCGATTTCCATAGTTGTTGAACCCCAAAATGCGTTTAGGTGTCGGTCATGAACACTCACAGTTTTGGACGATTCTGGCCCGTTTCGTGGACTATTACTCACTGTTTTGGGGTCCCGGTGAGACTTGCACAATTAACAAACCCCGAGGTGCGTTTACGTGTCGATCATCAACACTCGCAGTTTCGGCCGATTCTGGCTTGTTTTGTGGCACTCGCAGTTTTGGCCGTTTCTGGCCCGTTTCATGGACTATTACTCACTGTTTTGGGGTCCCGGAGTGATTTCCTTGATTAACAAACCCCGGGGTGTGTTTACGTGTCGGTCATAAACACTCGTGGTTTTTGTCGATTCTGACACGTTTTGTGGACTATTACTCACCGTTTTGGGGTACCGAAGCGATTTCCATAGTTGTTGAACCCGAAGGTGCGCTTACATGTAGGTCATCAACAGTCGCAGTTTGGGCCGATTTTGGCCCATTTCTTGGACTATTACTTAGTTTCAGGGGTCCCGGAGTGATTTCCATGATTTACGAACCCCGTCGTGTGTTTACGTGTCGGTCATCAACACTCACAATTTTTGCCGATTCTGGTCCGTTTCGTGCACTTTTACTCACCGCTTTGGGGTCCCAGAGCGATTTCCGTGGTTGTTGAACTCCAAGGTGCACTTACGTGTGTGTCATCAACATTCATAGTTTTTGCCGAT
>NW_021181113.1:0-1016 GCF_002162155.2 Triticum dicoccoides | reverse complement strand
GTAACTTGATCCGAAGTACCTTGATTATTATCATGGTTTTCCTCTTCAGTTGGTGTGGGCATCACAGGAACGGTTTCCTGTGCTGCGTCACTATCCCGCTCAAGAGGTAGTACTTCATCGAGTTCTACTTTTCTCCCACTTACTTCTTTCGAGAGAAACTCTTTTTCCAGAAAGCATCCGTTCTTGGCAACAAAGATCTTGCCTTCGGATCTTAAGTAGAAGGTATACCCTACAGTTTCCTTAGGGTATCCTATGAATACGCATTTTTCCGACTTGGGTTCGAGCTTTTCAGGTTGAAGTTTCTTGACATAAGCTTCGCATCCCCAAACTTTTAGAAACGACAGCTTAGGTTTCTTTCCAAACCATAATTCATACGGTGTCGTCTCAACGGATTTAGACGGTGCCCTATTTAAAGTGAATGTAGCTGTCTCTAGAGCGTATCCCCAAAATGAAAGCAGTAAATCGGTAAGAGACATCATAGACCGCACCATATCCAATAGAGTGCGATTACGACATTCGGACACACCATTTCGCTGAGGTGTTCCAGGCGGCGTGAGCTGTGAAACGATTCCACATTTCTTTAAGTGTGTACCAAAATCGTGACTTAAGTATTCTCCTCCACGATCTGATCGTAAGAATTTTATCTTTCGGTCACGTTGATTCTCCACCTCATTCTGAAATTCCTTGAACTTTTCAAAGGTCTCAGACTTGTGTTTCATTAAGTAGACATACCCATATCTACTCAAGTCATCTGTGAGAGTGAGAACATAACGATATCCTCCGCGAGCCTCAACGCTCATTGGACCGCACACATCGGTATGTATGATTTCCAACAAGTTGGTTGCTCGCTCCATTGTTCCGGAGAACGGAGTCTTGGTCATTTTGCCCAAGAGGCATGGTTCGCACATGTCAAACGATTCATAATCAAGAGACTCTAAAAGTCCATCGGCATGGAGCTTCTTCATGCGCTTGACACCAATGTGACCAAGGCGGCAGTGCCACAAGTATGTGGGACT
>NW_021181112.1:0-1677 GCF_002162155.2 Triticum dicoccoides | reverse complement strand
CGAGATGCTCACTCCAGTCCTCAGAAGGATTGCTGGAGCTTTGCATACTTATTAGCATATTTCAGGATAGACAAAACCTTCCGGTTGTATCACATACAACCTTTCCTCAAGAATCGTCGAGGAAACAATGTTTTGACATCCTATCTGCAAGATTTCATAAATAATGCAGTAATTGCTAATATAATTCCAACAGACTCTTAGCATCGCTACGAGTGAGAAAGTCTCATCGTAGTCAACTCCTTGAACTTGTCGAAAAAACATCTTAACGACAAGTCGAGCTTTCTCAATGGTGACACTTACCATCATTGTCTGTCTTCCTTTCAAAATCCATATGTACCTAACAGCCTTACGACCATCAAGTAGTTCTTCCAAAGTCTACATTTTGTTTTCATACATGGATCCTCTCTCGGGTTTTATGGCCTTGAGCCATTTATCGGAATTCGGGCCCACCATCGCTTCTCCATAGCTCGTAGGTTCATTGTTGTCTAGCAACATGACTTCCAAGACAGGATTACGTACCACTCTGAAGTAGTACGCATCCTTGTCATCCCACGAGGTTTGGTAGTGACTCGATCCGAAGTTTCATGATCACTATCATAAGCTTCCACTTCAGTTGGTGTACGTGCCACAGGAACAACTTCCTGTGCCCTGCTACACACTTGTTGAAGTGACGGTTCAATACCCTCATCAAGTCTCCACCATCCTCCCACTCAACTTTTCGAGAGAAACCTTTCCTCGAAAAAGGACCCGATTCAAGAAACAATCCATATTGCTTTCGGATCTGAATTAGGAGGTATACCCAACTGTTTTGGGTTTCCTATGAAGATGTATTTTATCCGCTTTGGGTTCGAGCTTATCAATCCTGAAACTTTTTCACATAAGCGTCACAGCCCCAAACCTTTAAGAAACGACAACTTAGGTTTCTCCAAACGGTGTCGTCTCAACGGAATTACGTGGTGCCCTATTTAAAGTGAATGTGGTTGTCTATAATGCCTAACCCATGTACGATAGTGGTAATTCGATAAGAGACATCATGGTACGCACCATATCCAATAGGGTGCAACTATGATGTTCGGACACACCATCACATTATGGTGTTCCAGGCGGTATTAATTGCGAAACAATTTCCACAATGTCTTAATTGTGTGCCAAAACTTGTAACTCGGATATTCATCTCTATGATCATATCATAGACATTTTATCCTCTTGTCACAATGATCTGCTACTTCACTCTGAAATTATTTGAACCATTCAATAATTCAGACTTGTGTTTCATCAAGTAAATATTCTCAACATCTACTCGAATCATCTGTGAAGTAAGAACATAACGATATTCACTGCATGCCTCAACACTCATTGGACTGCACACATCAAAATGTGTTACTTCCAACAAGTTGCTATCTTGTTCCATCTTACTGAAAACGAGGCTTTTCAGTCATCTTGCCCATGTGGTATGATTTGCATGTCCCAAGTGATTCAAAATCAAGTGAGTCAAAACGGTCCATTTGCATGGAGTTTCTTCATGCATATACACCAATAGACATGGTTCGCATGTCTCAAACTTTTCAAAAACGAGTGAGCCCAAAGATCCATCAATATGGAGCTTCTTCATGCGTTTTATACCGATATGACTTACGTGGCAGTGCCACAAGTAGGTGGTACTATCATTACTATCTT
>NW_021181111.1:0-2768 GCF_002162155.2 Triticum dicoccoides | reverse complement strand
AGACAAATTCCTCAGGTCCACCAATTTATTTCATAATTGTTGGAGTTACAGAAGTATTCGACTGATACAGATTACTACAGACTGTTCTAATTTTGACAGATTCTATTTTCTATGTGTTGTTAGCTTACTTTGATGAATCTATGAGTAGTATCGGAGGGTATGAACTATAGAGAAGTTGGAATACAGTATATACTACACCAATATGAATTTAGAATGACTTCACAACAGTAACTAAGTGGTGATTTATTTTCTTATACTAACGGAGCTCACGAGTTTTGTGTTGAGTTTTGTGTTATGAAGTTTTCATGTTTTGGGTGAAGTTTCGATGGACTAAGGAATAAGGAGTGGCAAGAGCCTAAGCTTGGGGATGCCGAAGGCACCCCAAGGTAATGTTCAAGGACAACCAAGATCCTAAGCTTGGGGATGCCCCGGAAGGCATCCCCTCTTTTGTCTTCGTTCATCGGTAACTTTACTCGGAGCTATTTTTATTCACCACATGATATGTGTTTTGCTTGGAGCGTCATCTTGTTTTGTTTTGCTTGCTGTTTGAATAAAATACCAAGATCTGAAATTCTTAAATGTTATAGAGTCTTCACATAGTTGCACAATTATTCGACTACTCATTGATTTTCACTTATATCTTTCAGAGTAGTTTGTCATTTGCTCTAGTGCTTCACTTATATATTTTTAGAGCACGGTGATGGTTTTATTTTATAGAAATTATTGATCTCTCATGCTTAACTTATATTATTTTGAGAGTCCATTAGAACAACATGGTAATTTGTTTGGGTTATAAAATTAGTCCTAATATGATGGGCATCCAAGTTGGGTATAATAAACACTTTCATATATAGTGCATTGAATACTATGAGAAGTTTGATACTTGATAATTGTTTTGAGATATAAAGGTGGTAATGTTAGAGTCATGCTAGTTGGGTAATTATGAAATTGAGAAATACTTGTGTTAAAGTTGGCAAGTCCCGTAGCATGCACGTATGGTGAACGTTGTGTGACAAATTTGAAGCATGGGGTGTTTCTTTGATTGTCTTCTTTATGAGTGGTGGCCGGGGATGAGCGATGGTCTTTTCCTACCAATCTATCCCCCTAGGAGCATGCATAGTAGTACTTTGCTTCGAGGGCTAATAAACTTTTGCAATAAGTATATGAGTTCTTTATGACTAATGTGAGTCCATGGATTATACACACTCTTACCCTTCCGCAATTTGCTAGCCTCTACGGTACCGTGCATTGCCGTTTCTCACCTTGAGAGTTGGTGCAAACTTCACCGATGCATTCAAATCCCATGATACAATACACTCTATCACACATAAACCTCCTTATATCTTCCTCAAAACAGCCACCATACCTACCTATTATGTCATTTCCATAGTCATTCCGAGATATATTGCCATGCAACTTTCCACTGTTCCATTTATTATGACACGCTCCATCATTGTCATATTGCTTTTGCATGATCATGTAGTTGACATCGTATTTGTGGCAAAGCCACCTTTATAATTCTTTCATACATGTCACTCTTGATTCATTGCATATCCCGGTACACTGCCGGAGGCATTCACATAGAGTCATATTTTGTCCTAAATGTTGAGTTGTAATTCTTGAGTTGTAAATAAATAGAAGTGTGATGATTTCCATTATTAGAGCATTGTCCCATGTGAGGAAAGGATGGTGGAAGCAAGGATTCCCCCACAAGTAGGGATGAGTCTCCGGACTTTATGAAAAATAAAATAGGCCAAATAAGCCCAAAGAAAAAAAGAGGCCAAATAAGCCCAAAGAAAAAAGAGGCCAAAGAAGCCTACCAAAATAAAAAAATTAAAAAAATGAGAGAAAAAGAGAGAAGGGACAATGTTACTATCCTTTTACCACACTTGTGCTTCAAAGTAGCACCATGATCTTCATGATAGAGAGTCTTCTATGTTGTCACTTTCATATACTAATGGGAATTTTTCATTATAGAACTTGGCTTGTATATTCCAATGATGGGCTTCCTCAAAATGCCCAGGTCTTCGTGAGCAAGCAAGTTGGATGCACACCCACTTAGTTTCTTTTCGATGAGTTTTCATACATTTATAGCTCTAGTGCATCCGTTGCATGGCAATCCCTACTCCTCATATTGACATAAATTGATGGGCATCTCCATAGCCCGTTGATTAGCCGCGTCAATGTGAGACTTTTTTTTGTTTACTCACATAATCCCTATCATCATACTCTACTCCACCCATAGTGCTATGTCCATGGCTTACGCTCATGTATTGCATGAGAGTTGGAAAGGCTGAAGCACGTTAAAAATATGAACCAATTGCTCGGCTTGTCATTGGGGTTGTGCATGATGGGAGCATTTTGTGTGACGAAAATGAAGCATGGCCAAACTATATGATTTTGTAGGGATAAGCTTTCTTTGGCTATGTTATTTTGATAAGACATGATTACTTTGTTAGTATGCTTGAAGTATTACTATTTTTATGTCAATATTAAACTTTTATCTTGAATCTTTTGGATCTGAACATTCATGCCACAATAAATAAAATTACATTGAGAAATATGCTAGGTAGCATTCCACATAAAAAAATTATATTTTGATCATTTACCTACTCGAGGACGAGCAGGAATGAAGCTTGGGGATGCTTGATACGTCTCCAACATATATATAATTTTTGATTGTTCCATGCTATTATAGTATCTGTTTTGGATGTTTAATGGGCTTTATTATAAACTTCTATATTATTTTTGGGACTAACCTATTAACC
>NW_021181110.1:0-2210 GCF_002162155.2 Triticum dicoccoides | reverse complement strand
GTTGTGTTCCGTAGTTAGCCTCTTGACTAATGACCATACTTGATTGCACTCAAAAATGTTCAACTCTTCTTGCATAGCAATGAGCCAATCATTGTCCATCAATTCTTCTTGTACCTTGAGAGACTCAACACTAGACACAAACGAGAAGTGAGCACAAAAGTTTGTCAATTGTTTACGAGTGACTCTACCTTCCGATATTCCGGTGAGGATTTTATCAATATCAACATGACCGGCCACTCAAGGCATGATGGAGGTTAAGGTTTCGCGAGGTTCAACTTCGTTTCCATCATCCACGTCCTCAACATATGGATCATTAATGTGTGGTGGAAGATCTTCTTGTACATATTGCATTTGTTGAGGTTCATCATCAATGATTGGACTTTCTTGTTCTTGCCCTTGATGATGATCTTGTTCTTGAAGATTCTCATGAAGAGGAACTTGATCATCTTATTGTACTTGGACTAAGGGCGTCGGTTGAACAATAGGAGTTTGTCGTGATAGGGGTGTTGAAGTAGTTTGATGATGAGTTATACTTCCATCTTCTTCTTCATCATCAAGAGGTTCTTGTTCCATTGGAAGAAGTGCACCAACACCCATGGTCAAGATATCTTGAGAGGAATCTTCTTCACCTACATCACTTAGATCAACTTGCTCCTGTTGGGAGCCATTAAATTCATCAAACACCACGTCACAAGTTTCTACAACACATCCATTGGATTTGTTGTAGACTCTATAGACGTGAGAGTTTGATCCATAGCCAACAAATATGCCCTCAATTGTTTTGGATTGAAATTTTCCTAACTGTTATCTTTTGTTGAGGATGAAACATTTGCACCCAAATACACGAAAGTACTTGACATTTGGCTTGTTCCCAGTTAGGAGCTCATATGGAGTCTTTTCCAATATAGTACGGAGGAAGAGCCGGTTTGATGCATGGCATGCAGTGTTGACAGCTTCGGCCCAAGAACTATGTGGTGACTTGTATTCATCCAACATGGACCTTGACATCTCTACAAGTGTATGGTTCTTCCTTTCGGCTACACCATTTTGCTGAGGAGTGTATGGAGCTGAATATTGATGCTCAATCCCTTCATCACTAAGGAATTCTTCCAAGGTATAGTTCTTGAACTCAGAGCCATTGTCACTTCTTATTGCCAAGATCTCTTTGTCAAACTTGTGTTGTGCTTGCTTGGCAAAATCAATGAAGGTGATCTTCGTCTCATTCTTGGACTTGAGGAAAAACACCCATGTATATCTTGAGTAGTCATCGACAATGACAAGTCCATACTTTTTCCCACCAAGACTATCCCATGAAGGAGGCCCAAAAAGATCCACATGAAGGAGCTCCAGGGGCCTTGAAGTAGACACAATGTTCTTGGGAGGGTGCTTTGATTGATGTTGCTTCCCGGCTATGCATGCACTACACACACGGTCTTTCTCAAAAGAGACATTGGTTAGTCCAAGGATGTGATTCCCCTTTAAGAGATCTTGAAGATTTCTCATGCCGACATGGGCTAGCCGTCGATGCCATAGCCACCCCTTGTCGCCTTGGCCATTAGACAAGTTGCACGGAATGTGCTCTCTTTCGAGAAATCAACCGTGTAAAGGTTGCCATCCAACTCTCGAACAAAGGCCACTTCGAGAGTATCTCTCTTAAAGACTTTCACATCCATTAGTCCAAAGAGTGTATCATAACCAACAGAAGCCAATTGGCGAATAGAAAGCAAATGGTATTTAAGGGATTGGACAAGCATGACGAGACATGTCATTTGTGATAGCCACCTTGCCCAACCCAAGTACCTGTCCTTTTGAACCTCCACCAAACATAATGCTCATGAATGGTTGAATAGCTTCCATGAAATCATAGAGCAATTTGCTATCTCCGGCAATATGATTGGTACATCCACTATCAATCACCCATTTTACTCCACCGGAGAAGGCAACCTACACACAATTATGACTTGGTTAGAGGCAACCATTTTGCAATGGGACCTCTCAAGTTATTCACAAGGGTCTTAGGGACCCAAATAGCATAGAATTGGAATGCATTTCGAGGACCAACAAATTTTGCATAAACTTCTCCATCCTTAGTCTTACAAAGTACATAGGATGGAGGCATGAACTCTTTTGACTTGTTGAGAGTGGGCACGCCCCTTGTGGCCTTCCCACTAACAACATTACCTTTCTCCTTGTGCCCTTGTCTTGCAAAT
>NW_021181109.1:0-658 GCF_002162155.2 Triticum dicoccoides | reverse complement strand
GTTTATGATGCCGAACATATGTGCTTCACCGTCCGGATCATAGTTGTCCATAATCGGGTCAGCTCTATCGTCCGCCATTATGTCAGTCCTGAAAACATGTAGTAAAAACAAATTAATTAAGTGAAGAAGGGGGGCGGTGGCGGTGGCGGTGGCGAAAGGGCGGTGGCAAAAGGAGGGGGCGAGGAAGGGGTGGGAGAGGGTGTCGCGGTAGAGCGCGAGACGGGGCGGCAGACGACGGCGTCACGGAGAGGGAGGCGAGGACAACACACATTTATAACCGCGCGCATCGCCGCCCCCCTCGCCGCCCCCTCTCCGTATATACGTTTTTTTTGTTAATTATCAAATTTTACGGTTTTTTTTGTTAATTATCAAGTTTTAAGTTATTTTACCGTTTTTGTTAAACTAATTAACTAGTTAAAATTAAAAAGAACAAAAAAAATTCTCTCTCTCTCTCTCTCTCTCTCGATCATCGCTCTCTGTACAGCGTTGAGGGCGGCGAGGCCGGCGGCCCGAGGTGGATTGGGGGGCGGCGTTGAGGGCGGCGAGGCCGGCCGGCGGCGTTGAGGGCAGCGAGGCCGGCCGGCGGCGTTGAGGGCGGGTGAGAGGCGGCGCGGTGGGCGAGGGAGGCCGGCGGGCGCCGTACGTGGGCGAGAGGGGG
>NW_021181108.1:0-577 GCF_002162155.2 Triticum dicoccoides | reverse complement strand
AAGCAAACAGAATTAAAAATTAAAGCAAAAAACAAAAGAAAATAAATAATGCAAAAAAAAAATCAAAAAAACAGGAAAAAACTATTTCTATAGTAAAGTTAATCACAAAATAAAATAAATAAAGCAACAAAGAAAACAAAAAAACTAAAAAATTATTTCAAATTTGAAAACTAATGGCATTAAACAAAAAGTTTATAATTTTTTGTAAAACTAAAAGCATAAAGAATTAAAAAATAAAGAAAAAAACAAAAGAAAATAAATAAAGCAACAAAAAACAAAAAATGCCACCTACTAGGCCACCACGGCCTGAATACGACTAGAAACCCTACCATGGGCCAGGATTCAGGCCCGCAGCAGGCCCATTAGGCCCACAGGCATTGCAGTGACAGATTTGGCCCGAAAGCCTGCAGTTGAGAGGAGCTCGGGAGGGTGGGCGCAGCAGCGCTTATAAACCACTCCCGAGCCCTCTCAACTAGCGAGGTGGGACTAAACTTTTGGGCGCGGGGCAGCACAAGGCCATTGGTCCCGGTTGGTGGCACCAATCGGGACTAAAGGGGGCCGTGACCAATGCCCCCTT
>NW_021181107.1:0-1277 GCF_002162155.2 Triticum dicoccoides | reverse complement strand
GCAGCGCTTCGTTCCCAATTGTCTGTTATCTCATTATTTTTATGAGCAGCTAACATTGGTTGCAATACTTAATCTTGCCGATATGAACTACTTGGCTATAGTTATAGAACTTAGGTACTTATGCTTTGTACTGAACTTGATGCAATCGCGTTCAAATTAGTTGTCCTGAGCAAGCACTATGCATTGCTTTTGGTACATTTTTGCCTGTATGCTTTGGAGTAAAATTGTAGGTCAATTATCTTGGGAACAATACCTTGCTTTTGGTATATCCTTTATCTCTATGCTCTATGCTAAACTCAGTTATCCAGGGCAGTAGCTGCATTACTTTCATTATAACTTTAATGTTTGTTGTCTGTACAAAACTCATTTAGCTCGACCAATTACTGTAATACTGTAATATCCTTTGGATGTACTCCCTCTGTCTCAAAATAAGTGTCTTAACTTTACTACAATTTTTTGTACTAAAGTTAAGACACTTATTATGAGACGGAGGGAGCATATAATTCCTTTGCTGTATTGGAGCTTAGACGTTGGGTCACTGTGCTGAGCCAGGCACCGGTGCGCCAAGGCGCACTGGATATGAACCACGATGGCCCATGGTCTGCCCTTGATGCGTCTTGCCACTTCTTCAAAGCTTTGCTTTGCACTCAAAAAGAAAAATCTACCCTGGCTGCTCCTACAGCGCTACAATTGTGGTGTTGTTGCTTAACAGCCAAGCCACCAAGTTGTATAATTTCTATCCTCTTAAGTATATAATTGATATGTACTGCGTCTAGAAAATATGTATAATTATATTTTTTAATTAGAATGTATTACATAATTCTATCATTTGCTAAGATTGGGAGATTTAAATTAAAATGTCTAGCAATATTTCATGTTTAATATGGAATTGTTAGAGTAAATCGATATTGATACATCGACAATGACTTTGAATCTATGAGTATCAGACGAAAGGTAATATACAAAATTTATTTTGTCACGACAATTGGATTTGGACGCACTTAAGTGTTTACTAGTAACACTGTCTATATTATTTTAATGATTGTGCGCCCTGGTTCTAGTTTCGTCATGGGCCTCCATAATCTTAGGACCGGCCATGTCCTCCTCACTTCTTCCGCGCGCGCAGCCAGCTAGATCGCTCGATCGATCGCCAACGGAAGGAAGGAATGATGGATCCTTGGAGAGCAACTAGTTGGCGAGCTCTTCTTCAGGAGCCTCCCAACGATCACTTGGGTGTGGGCTGAGAGCGCGTCACTTGGCGCGCTCTCAGCCGCCGC
>NW_021181106.1:0-669 GCF_002162155.2 Triticum dicoccoides | reverse complement strand
GATGACCGACACGTAAACGGACCTTAGGGTTCAACCACCATGGAATCGCTTCGGGACCCCTAAATGATGAGTAATAGTCCATGAATCGGTCAGAATTGGCCAAAACTGTGAGTGTTGGCGACAGAGACACAAACGCACCCCGGGGATTGTAAATCGTGGAAATCGCTCTGGGACGCCAAAACGGTGAGTAATAGTACACAAAACGGACCAGAAATTGGCCAAAATTGTGAGTGTCATTGACCAACACGTAAATGCACCACGGGGTTCGTAAATCGTGGAAATCACGCTTGGACCCAAGAACAGAGTAGTTGTCCAAGAAACGGGCCAGAACCGGCCAAAACCGCGAGTGTTGATGACCGACACGTAAATGCACCCTGCGGTTCGTTAACCGTGGAAATCACTCCGGGGCCCCAAAACAGTGAGTAATAGTCCATGAAACAGGCCAGAATCAGCCAAAACTGTGAGTGTTGATGACTAACACGTAAGTGCGCCTTGGGGATCAACCACTATGGAAATCACTTCAGGACTAGAAAACGGTGACTAAAAGTCCACAAAATGCGTTAGAATTGGCCAAAACTGTGAGTGTTCATAACCAACACGTAAGCGCACCCAGGGGTTCGTTAATCATGGAAATTATTTCGGGGCCCCAAAACAATGAGTAATTGTCCA
>NW_021181105.1:0-972 GCF_002162155.2 Triticum dicoccoides | reverse complement strand
AGTATTATCGAGGAATATGGTGGCAGGGGGCACCGCACACGGCTAAGGAATAGATCACGTGGATCAACTTGTGTCAACTTGTGTGTTTAGAGGTGCCCCTGCCTCCGTATATAAAGGAGGAGAGGAGGGGAGGCTGGCCGGCCAAGGGGGGGAGGCGCAGGAGAGTCCTACTCCCTCTGGGAGTAGGATTCCCCCTCCAATCCTAGTCCAACTAGGATTCCTCGGAGGGGAAAAGAGGAGGAGGGGGCCGGCCACCTCTCCTAGTCCTAATAGGACTAGGGGAAGGGGGGGGCGCAGCCCATCTAGGGCAGCCCCTTCTCTTTTCCACTAAGGCCCACTATGGCCCAAATAGCTCCCGGGGGGTTCCGGTAACCCTCTCGGTATTCCGGTAAAATCCCGATTTCACCCGGAACACTTCCGATATCCAAATATATGCTTCCAATATATCAATCTTTACGTCTCGACCATTTCGAGACTCCTCGTCATGTCCGTGATCACATCCGGGACTCCGAACAACCTTCGGTACATCAAAATGCATAAACTCATAATATAACTGTCATCCTAACCTTAAGCGTGCGGACCCTACGGGTTCGAGAACAATGTAGACATGACCGAGACACGTCTCCGGTCAATAACCAATAGCGGGACCTGGATGCCCATATTGGCTCCTACATATTCTACGAAGATCTTTATCGGTCAGACCGCATAACAACATACGTTGTTCCCTTTGTCATCGGTATGTTACTTGCCCGAGATTCGATCGTCGGTATCCAATACCTAGTTCAATCTCGTTACCGGCAAGTCTCTTTACTCGTTCCGTAATACATCATCTCACAACTAACATATTAGTTGTAATGCTTGCAAGGCTTATGTGATGTGTATTACCGAGAGGGCCCAGAGATACCTCTCCGACAATCGGAGTGACAAATCCTAATCTCGAAATACGCCAACCCAACATCGACCATTGGAGAC
>NW_021181104.1:0-1033 GCF_002162155.2 Triticum dicoccoides | reverse complement strand
CAGAGTGTGCTTTTCCCTTGTTTACGTGCCGCGCCGTGATTTTGTTAGTGTTCTAGGCTCGCGTCTCTAGCACAGTCTAGCCTAGGACCAGCACAGTACCGTCGTTGAGCGTTTATTCAACTTTGCATCTCTGAATTGATTATTGCTGACCCTTTTTGCTACCATATTATAAGCCTTCCTAGCTCCACATACATCTACGTCGTGCGTTTGACTCTCCCTGGTAATCGCTCTATCCAAGCTTTGAGAGTTTTTGACTACAACGGTTGCCGATCACCGCCTGCTGCTGGGTAAGAACTGGTAAGAATTTGAGATTTGCTTGACGGATTTGTGACACCCACCACCACCACTTGTTCGTAGTCTGTAGGATCATATTCTTGTGTGTTTCTATTGCTGCTAACCATGCCAGGATCAGAAGCCGACGAGATTGACTGGGAGAATTTATCGAACAAGGAGCTTCATGATAAGTTTCAGCAAATGATGACTGAACAGGTGCAAGATGTGCTGAACAATTTTGAAGAGGCCATGGAGAAGATCACTGGCCTTGAGAAGACGTTCGAAACAAAGCTCGATAACAAGCTTAATGAATTGCTCACGCGTCTTCCACCACCACCACCCGCTGCACCTAACGCACCTCTCCAACAACAACAACAACGACTACCTCCACGTCGCGAAGCAGACCTCCGCTGAGCAAGCCGTGTTCCTCTTGCGTTTGGCCAAACTGTTGGTGCTGCTGTTGATACTTCTGTGGCTCCTGCTGCTGATGCGGAGGAGGATGATTATGTGGGAGATTATGAGGATGAGGTTGATCAAAATCAACACTACGTGCAGCCACCTGTACCACCACCAGCAGGTCGACCTCAGGTATATATTCGTAATGGTAGGCCTGCACCACCACCTCAGGTACGAGATGATGTCCATATTCCTAAACTGAAATTGAATATTCCACCATTTGAGGGTAGATATGTTCCTGATATATATCTTACTTGGGAGTTAGAAACTGAACAACGATTTACATGTTTACAATATCCTGAGG